>NC_143037.1:6707500-6725000 GCF_057628025.1 Oncorhynchus mykiss | reverse complement strand
CTCTCTCCAGTACAGTAGGTAGACTGTGAATGGCCTCACTCTCCAGTACAGTAGGTATACTGTGAATGGCCTCACTCTCCAGTACAGTAGGTAGACTGTGAATGGCCTCACTCTCCAGTACAGTAGGTAGACTGTGAATGGCCTCACTCTCCAGTACAGTAGGTAGACTGTGAATGGCCTCTCTCTCCAGTACAGTAGGTAGACTGTGAATGGCCTCACTCTCCAGTACAGTAGGTAGACTGTGAATGGCCTCACTCTCCAGTACAGTAGGTAGACTGTGAATGGCCTCTCTCTCCAGTACAGTAGGTAGACTGTGAATGGCCTCACTCTCCAGTACAGTAGGTAGACTGTGAATGGCCTCACTCTCCAGTACAGTAGGTAGACTGTGAATGGCCTCACTCTCCAGTACAGTAGGTAGACTGTGACTGGCCTCTCTCCAGTACAGTAGGTAGACTGTGAATGGCCTCTCTCTCCAGTACAGTAGGTAGACTGTGAATGGCCTCACACTCCAGTACAGTAGGTGGCGGAGTATGCACCTAAAAGTTGGATGCAATCTGCTAACCCCAATCTCAAAGAAGAAGAAGAAGCTAGTCCCCTGTCAGTGATGCAGCCTTGGTACAGGCATGTGATACCAAAGAACAATACAATATTTAATTTATTGCTAGTCACCGTTCTAATTGTAATGCTTTCCTACCAGCCCATCAGGTCAGTGAGTGTAATGGATTAGCTACAGTAAATTACTGTGAATTTTACAATAACCCACTTGTAAGCAGTGGACAGTAAACATCAACTTTCTGTGAACCGGCTGCCATTAAGACACTGGAAAATGCACAGTAACCTCTAGTGATGTTATGTTTGATACCGGCGCTCCAAGGCATGTGTCGCAATGGCTAAGTTCTTCAAAGCAGTGTGCCGATCGATGCCTGTATCACTTTATCAGAAGCACGTGATCAATGACTTCTGGATCTTTGTTTTTCGTCGAAACAAACACCTGATTGTTTTTGGTTTTTTTTAGAAGAAAAAGACTACGCTGCGCACACACTACAGGATGTGTGATGTCATCTATCGTAGTTTGGCTGCTCTAAAACCTCAACGCTTCAGAAAGCTTAGTTTCCCCATCACTAGTAGCTGCACTTGATTGTCAGACATTTGTACAAAATAAAATTACATAACTGTCAATGCCAAAAAGAGGTGTTCAACTGTCATCAACATGATAAAACCACTTAAACTGGTACAACACTTCCACTGATGGTTGGCACAAATACAACACATTTTTAGACCATGCCCCCAAATACGATAATGAGCCCCCACCAGCACATTGCCCCCACCTACATTTCAAAGTCCAGTAATGATTTTTACCTAATGCTGCATTCGTAACCAAGTGGGAAGTGAGAATTTACCACATACGATTGGAAAAAATCCACTTGAACGGCCCTACAACTGGTAATTACTAGCGAGAAACGCGTCTATCATCTTTGACTTTTCCAACATGCTGACCTCTGACATCACCTACTAAGGAAATTACCTTGGTAACAGCATTTGACAGTTAAATGTAACAACAAAACATTATTTATAAAAAGCAATCTATTAATATGGTTTTTAAATTCTATAAAATGTTTGCTTTTAGTTTATGGTTGATGCAGCTTGTTGGCCATTAGCCATTTGGCGTTTCCTACCGATTTCAAAGCACGTGAATGCATCCAACGGGTATTTATGACTTCACAACTGGTAAATTTCCACCTCCCATATGGTTACGAACAGAGCTTTATGGCTGTGGGTACACAGACCCACAAGCCATTGCGACCCATCACGACGAGTTCCGTTTTTTTGTGGCCCCAATACCCATCAAGTTGCCCATACCAATACTAGATTATACTCACATGCACCCAGGTACCGGCCAGTACCATGTGAGTACCTATGTGGGCCTCTGAAGATACCTTATGAGTACTTTTGACTCTATTGTGGAAATTGCCATTGGCTGCATTAGGAGAGATCACATGTAGCCTTGTTTACATGTTGGAACACTGGGATGTGTGATATGTGATCTACACCTCAATTAGGCTGATAGAAATCCTCATTATTTTCTGTATTTATATTCAATTTGAGTGTCATTATTTCAATATAGCCTACACGTTCTCATTCTGAACGTCTACCGTGAGTAGGACTGGTGTGGCATCGTGACAGTAACTACACGGGCAGGCCACGGGCACTGATTTGCCACCCAGTTACACCTCCGTCACCACCAAAACAACCAGCTGTGTGTCGGCTATAGAGTGTTTACGCTTGGATCTGATTCTGATTGAATCTAGGCCTTAAAGTCTAGTGTCCCTGAGCACGGTTACTTTTTAGTCGGTGTCAGATAATCACACATGTATTGACTTGATTCCGGGCAACTTTTAGCAAAGTACAGAAATGTAATCTTGCCAATACGTTTGTGGCCATAAGCACATCTAAATTACACTATAGGTTTGCCAAGTTCATTTGCATGAGGGGTCAAAAAATACCCAAGTGCATTGCGATTGATAGTAAATATATAGCAAAACACTAATACAGTATCCTTTTACTATAGAAATGTACCGTAAAGTGACTGCAAAATGTACTACTAAATGAATAGCAATGACTAACAGTGTAGTTTTATGTTTTCACATGTTGAGCAACATGATTTCGTGAAACGTGAAATCACGTGAAAATGTGTTTTGGGAACACTTCATGTGACAGTTCACATGTGAAAACGTGTTTTTTTAAATTGTTTAAATGTCACATTTGATCACGTTTTCAAACGTGAAATTCCATTCCATCTCATATTGATCAAGTGAACAGCAAACCTGGTTTTTAAAAACAGATAGAGCAACACCTCACGGCACAACGCCTCTCCCCTGTTTGACCTAGATAGTATGTGTTGATATGTAGGCTGTGTGTGCCTTTGGTAATTCTTAAAACATTGTATGTAGTTCTGTCCTCGAGCTGATCTAGTTTATTAATGTTCTGTATTGTGTTTAATGTTGAACCCCAGGAAGAGTAGCTACTGCTTTTGCAACAGCTAATGGGGATCCTAATAAAATACCAAATGTTGTTATCACTGTTCAGCTAAAAAAAATATGACCCCGCCAGGGATTTGAACTCAGAACCTCTCGATCTTTCCGCTGCGCCACAAGGTCTGTAGTGTACCCCAAAACATTCATTACCCACAGTACATATCTGCACTTAGCAAAAGAGTTGCCATCTGCACAACTATTTTAGTTACCAGTTAATCTGACTATTGTCTCATAATTTATTTAACTTACTTATTTCAGCAATTTTTAGGGTTTTCTGTATAGTTGTCAGAATGTTGGTGGGGTATATTGTTGTGTTTTTAAAAGGTGCACTGTGCAGAAATCGCTCCGCCATTTTCTTGTTGCTAAAATTATAATAGTTTGCCTAATTTAAGTTCATTGTACCATCTAAACCGCTGTGAAATAAATTTCCCATAAACATTTTCTTTTTTTTCTTCTTCCAGCTGTTTGAAGCTGGTGTACAAAACCGAAACTAAAAGATGCAAAAAAAGAAACTTGGGAAGCATAGAAATAGAGCACACAGAACAGATCTACACTTGTCTTAGACCTGCTTTCAATTAGAATGACAGATCTATAATTTCTATGTGAATTTGGTTGCAGGTTGCCCAAAAAGTCACATATTGCAGCTTTAATGGTACTCCTGGATCATTATAATAATATAATTGTTTTTTCTTGAGTGTATTTTTTTTTTTTTAACAAAGCTGAGATTTATGTTGATGTCCAAAGTGTAGGAATATAGGTGAAATCAGTTACTGACAACAGACATTGTGGTGGAGCAGGAAGATTGGAATGCTGTGAAGCAACAGGTTATTAGTTCAAATCCCAGGTAATGAATGACATGTGTAAGTACGGTATATACAATGTATGTCAAAGTGTGGGAAAAAATATGTAAATTGAAAACACTGTATGTTTAAATCATGTGTGTGTTTATCATAAAGACTAATTTTTGTTTGCAGGGGCATCGCCTGTGAAATCTCGTGAACATTTAAAATGGGTTTACTTTCAGAATTGACTGGAACTTTTAATAGAATTGACCTCAACGTTGGCTAGCATACATGGGACGCAACCACACCTGGGATTTGAACTGACACCCTCTTAGATGACAGCAACCTGATTTCATATGTGCAAAACATGTGGAAATGTCACATGTGAAATCATGTGGTTTTTCCACAAGGGTGGGGAGACAGGAGTAGTCAGCGTTCATCTCCAGCGCAGCCAATACTCTACACTTTTCAGTTTTTTTTCCCTCTACTAGGCTACGGTATAGTTACTGCATTTTGCCTTTGTAGGGCAGAGTACAGTCCTATTTGTCCCTCCTACCAGTCCGTGCCTCCCTCCGTTCCGTCTCCGTCTCCCTCCTCTCTTTCTGTTCCTCATGCACATTCACGGTATAACTGCTGCCACGGCGAGGAGAGGAGGCGGTTCAACCGAGGTTTTGCTACACCTCGTAAGGCTAGGGAGTGGGCAGACCCTGTACCGCCGCTGCTCTCGCCTCTACGGTGTACCGTAGGCTACCGTGCTCATCACGGATCACGCACTGCTCACGACCTCTGCACCCACCCCCACCCCCCAGCTCGGTTGGCTAGTGGTATTGTAGGACCTATAATCTCCAGGCAATCTGGATCAACCTTTCTAGTTCCGGTATTGAACAGCGGCAGTTTGAGCAGAGAAGCACAGCCCCCTGGTTTCTCCGTAGCGTGTCCCTCCTTGCGCTCTGCTCTCTCACAGGCAGACATGGATGATGGTCCGTCTTCGACAAGCTGTTTTCGAAGGATAACGGACTGTTTTCTGGGCCCAAGTAAGTACTTTTTCTTTGCAACAGTCAAACGGTTGAATTCCATCTTTATCAATGGGATCATGTCCATCAATTCAGAATATAAATGTGTTGGTATTCCCCACATTTTACGCATGTCTTATTATGCACGACTTGAACGCGGGATTTTGTGGCTCTAGTTTTTGGACTTTGCCGTGATCACAATTAGGCTACACATTAATGCTCGATTATTAACATATATATTTTTTACATGTATTGAACCTTTATTTTCACAGGGAGACATGTTGAGAAACGTATGTCTCTTTTACAGATTAACCCTGCAATTACAAATGATATACACATCAATACACTACGAGGAGCAAAACAGAGATATACAAAAGGCAAAAAGTAAATAGCCTACACAATTAATACACATTTCTTATTATGATCACTTCCAATTATAACAACTTGAAAATAGCCTATCTAACTTTCGGAATGGCAACAGATTGATAGCTGATCAGTGATAACATCCGAAACATGGGTGTTATCAGGGAACAGTATAATTAATACCCCACAACATGTAGTTTTAGCCTAGTAGAACGATGAGGAGTAGACACAGTCCTATACTTTACGAAGAGAGTACCGGAATGAAATCCCTGGTCTATTGTTGTGGTAAAATTGGTGTACGGAGCTGGTGGGTGCGAAAGAAGCAGCATCACTGTTGACCCGTTTCTCCAGAACCTAAAGTCCAGGCTCTGTCTATGCATTGCGCGTTCATTCCTTGCAAGACTGCGCGGCTATGGCTCAGTAGATAGGCCCCCATTGTTATGTTGAACTTACATACAAAGTTAAACGTAAAAGCGAAATAACGCCTGTCTGTAGAGTAGACCTATCAATATTTCCCTTGACTAGCCCTACACGGCAGCCACCTATTTAGGCGCGTTTTTCTCTGACGCACATCGCACCTACAGTAGGACTACAGTTACACTTGACTGTTCTTAAACTGCTTGTTTGGACCTTGGATGCTGCTTGTACAAGCAGTCTTCCTAACCGTGCTATATTGGCCATCCCATGCACACACTATGCCTGCTAACAGTTCAATCAGAAAATGATCACTGTGCCTCCATCAGAATATCATGTTCATGTTGCTGTCCCGAATCATCGCTTGTATTGATTTAAACTCGCACATTATTTCACGTTTCTTCCAGCCTAGCATTTAGTTCGGTGCAGCGGGGGGTTAATATTAGGTTTGTCTGTCTGTCCAACCTCGGAAACAATGTTTTACTTTAGAAGTTGATCTCTGTACAATACATAGAGAGTGAACGGTGCCCAGACGAGAAGATACATTTTCTGAGCCAAGGTGAAATCACGCATCAACTGATCAAGGTCATTATTATGGACATATCCAAGTAAATGCCAAAATGTAAAAAATTTAATAAAAAATAAAAATCTCAAACAAAAGAAAATGCAGCTAGTGTCCCGTCGTTACAGGTTCAATGTTTGACATGACTGAGTTAGTTGAAGTTGGCTACCTAGCTAGGAGGTGACAATAACCTTATCCAGCCTGCACAGCAGCCATTTCGCGTAGAACGTACGACCAAACCTTTTGCATAGCAACTATGCAAAAATAACTCCTCTACTATATTGCGTCTGGCTGAAAAGGCCATTTTAAAGCGACTTTTTAACTACTTTGAAGATATGAAACAAAGAGTCATTGTCAAAAATTGCAATTTTATGCTTCAAAATCAACTTTATAAGAGGTTTTAAAAATATGAGTTATATATATTAGACTCTAAATCCGATGATGTGCTGTTATGTATTGTTGGCAGAATAGATGGATGCAGTTTAATGAATAATTCATTAATACATTTACAGCTCGCGTGGTACATTAATTGCTGTCTCCACCCATTCTTGATGCACCATTTAATTTTCAATGACTTAATTAATATTATAAACAAAAACGGACGACTGTTTGTAAATTCAGAGCGTTTCGCATACTGGACGCTCTGGCGGAGGAGTAGGGTAGATCCGAGGGATCCGTCCTCACAAAAGCAGTCAAGCGGCAGGGTAGCCTAGTGGTTAGAGCGTTGCAAGTTCAAACCAGAAGGTTGCAAGTTCAAACCCCCCGAGCTGACAAGGTACAAATCTGTCGTTCTGCGGCCGTCATTGAAAATAAGAATTAGTTCTTTAACTGACTTGCCTAGTTAAATAAATAGAAAAAAAGCTAGCTAGCTACTTCCAGACGTAAAAGAGAGAACACATCACTGACCATTTCTCTCCCTAGCTGAGCTGGTTAAGCTGTTTTCATGTTACCCAGAGTGTTGGTGACGGTAACTGTGCTATGGAACGCCATTTGGGTCTTTGCATGTCAAAATTATACAATTTAATGACGCTTTTTTTTTGCCGAGGTTTACTGACACCAGCCATATTCTACGGGGTGTTGTGCGTTCGTAAATTCATAAATTATTCTGCAGTCTGGCACACTCAGACGAGAGTGTTCTGAAATCATATAGAGCCAGAGTGAAATTAGAAACACACCCTAAAGAATGGGAATATCAATACAATCAAATTAGCAAGGGCAGTGATCACAAGTCAATCATAACGTGGGTTAAGCGCACATATGTCAAACACAACTCCCGCGGGTCGAATAGGACACACAAGCGAATGTAAATGAGTCAACAGTTATGTTATCTACTTTATGAAATTACAGCCTGATGCGCTTGCATAGGTGAATTCAACTTCAATTGCGCTGCTTTCCTGTGTTCGGTTTACAGCACACAGCGGAGGGAAAGTGTACAGACACATGCCACAATCCTAGCTAGGCTACTCAAATGTTGCAGCCTATCTTCAGTTGAACAGCTTGACAATGAATAACCAAACAACTAAATCTGCAACAAAACACCCAATGCAAAATAGAAACGTGTAGACCTATTACAGCAACATTTGAGCAGTAGCCTAGGTTGGCTACTCAACTACAAGACATTTTGAGTGCAAGACACAGCGAGGCTGCATTCAACCGCACCGGTGATCCAGGCAGTGCAAAACAAACGAAAGTTTAATTTTAAATGTTACAACAACCTATAGCTACGATTTTGTTACTTGGGAGTTATTACATTATTTTTGATTAGGGTTCACAGCATATTATGCACATCTTTAAGCATAGCAGCAAAGGCTGGATAAATACTATTTATCTCTTATTTTGTTTTAACATGTTAATATACAGCATTTTATGTATAAAAGTGGACATTATAAAGGACCCTATTTTTTTTTCCTAATAAAACAATGGTCAGTTTGGGTCACAAGTTGCACGTTTAAAAAACAACAACAAATAGGCTATATCTGGGCCGACGAATGAGTTATTTTTTTCTCAACATATACGCTGATTCGAGTTTGACACCCCCGGGCAAGTGTAACTATTTATGTAACTAGCTATTTATTTAGAAAGATAAAAACACAAAGTCTAACCTTCGCTAGCTGTATGGGAGGATGTCATGTCATTGGAGGAGTGGGTGAATGACTGACTTTTTCCCTCTCGTGTATTTTTCTGTTGGCTACAGCAAGAGATGCTGCAGGTGTCATTTAGTTAGCTAGCAAGGCATGTGAATCGCTTTGCTAGCTAGTTATTCTGAACTTGAACAACTGTTATCCACAGTTAGCATATCTCTTAGTTGTCAATCAAATGTATTTGGCAACGATCAAATGGGCGAGCTGTCAGGCAAGTTCCAATTCAGTTTTCAAACCGTGGGTTGGGACAAGCATGCAAGCAAGCTGCAGGAGAGAGACCCGGCTACTATTCTCCATTGTTTATCAGTGCAATTTTGACGATCAACTAGCTGAAAAGTTTGAGAGGGTATATCTAATGTTCCCTCGTTAGATTTGAGCTCATATCGCTTTGGCAATAATTAGTTGTTGGTCTTGTTGATGTGTATAACTGAGGGAGACAGAGCCTACCTTTTCAAGGGTATTTGATCGGTAGGACTGTGAAGTTCCCAAATGTAAGAGGACTCCCTTGTTGTTGACATATTTCCAGAAATCCATTCAGGTGTAATTTTGTGGCTTTTGGTGAAATGTGTACTAATGATCTAAAGTCACGCTGTTGCTACTTCCTGTAAACACACAGTCCAGTTCAAAGTGAATGACGGCAGGCACATTTGGCAAATGTCTAATTTGCATATAGGTCTACTGTAGCTCTGATTGACTATAGTACACCGGTCTGCGTAGACTCCGGTCCTGGACAGGACAGATGTTTTCATTAGGCTTTATTTACTCCAGTGTCTATTCATTGTCCAAACGCACAGCTGCCCTCTCTATATTACTCTATACTGTCCACTCTATATTGTTATATACTCTATACTCTATACTGTCCACTCTATATTGCTCTATACTCTATACTGCCCACTCTATATTGCTCTATACTCTATACTGTCCACTCTATATTGCTCTATACTCTATACTGTCCACTCTATATTGCTCTATACTCTATACTGCCCACTCTATATTGCTCTATACTCTATACTGTCCACTCTATATTGCTCTATACTCTATACTGCCCACTCTATATTGCTCTATACTCTATACTGCCCACTCTATATTGTTCTATACTCTATACTCTATACTGTCCACTCTATATTGCTCTATACTCTATACTGCCCACTCTATATTGCTCTATACTCTATACTGTCCACTCTATATCACTCTATACTCTATACTCTATACTGTCTACTCTATATTGTTCTATACTCTATACTCTATACTGCCCACTCTATATTGCTCTATACTCTATACTGTCCACTCTATATTGTTCTATACTCTATACTCTATACTGCCCTCTCTATATTACTCTATACTGTCCACTCTATATTGTTCTATACTCTATACTCTATACTGCCCACTCTATATTGATCTATACTCTATACTGTCCACTCTATATTGCTCTATACTCTATACTGTCCACTCTATATTGTTCTATACTCTATACTCTATACTGCCCACTCTATATTGCTCTATACTCTATACTGTCCACTCTATATTGTTCTATACTCTATACTCTATACTGCCCTCTCTATATTACTCTATACTGTCCACTCTATATTGTTCTATACTCTATACTCTATACAGCCCACTCTATATTGATCTATACTCTATACTTTATACTGTCCACTCTATATTGATCTATACTCTATACTCTATACTGCCCACTCTATATTGCTATATACTCTATACTGTCCACTCTATATTGTTCTATACTCTATACTCTATACTGCCCACTCTATATTGTTCTATACTCTATACTGTCCACTCTATATTGCTCTATACTCTATACTGTCCACTCTATATTGTTCTATACTCTATACTGTCCACTCTATATTGCTATATACTCTATACTGTCCACTCTATATTGCTATGTACTCTATACTGCCCACTCTATATATTGTTATATACTCTATACTGCCCACTCTATATTGCTCTATACTCTATACTCTATACTGCCCACTCTATATTGCTATATACTCTATACTGCCCACTCTATATTGCTATGTACTCTATACTGCCCACTCTATATTGTTATATACTCTATACTGCCCACTCTATATTGCTCTATACTCTATACTCTATACTGCCCACTCTATATTGCTCTATACTCTATACTGCCCACTCTATATTGCTATATACTCTATACTGCCCACTCTATATTGCTCTATACTCTATACTTTATACTGTCCACTCTATATTGCTCTATACTCCATACTGCCCACTCTATATTGTTCTATACTCTATACTCTATACTGCCCACTCTATATTGCTCTATACTCTATACTGCCCACTCTATATTGTTCTATACTCTATACTCTATACTGCCCACTCTATATTGCTATGTACTCTATACTGCCCACTCTATATTGTTATATACTCTATACTGCCCACTCTATATTGCTCTATACTCTATACTCTATACTGCCCACTCTATATTGCTATATACTCTATACTGCCCACTCTATATTGCTATATACTCTATACTGCCCACTCTATATTGCTCTATACTCTATACTTTATACTGTCCACTCTATATTGCTCTATACTCTATACTGCCCACTCTATATTGTTCTATACTCTATACTCTATACTGCCCACTCTATATTGCTCTATACTCTATACTGCCCACTCTATATTGCTATATACTCTATACTGCCCACTCTATATTGCTCTATACTCTATACTTTATACTGTCCACTCTATATTGCTCTATACTCTATACTGCCCACTCTATATTGTTCTATACTCCATACTCTATACTGTCCACTCTATATTGTTCTATACTCTATACTCTATACTGCCCACTCTATATTGCTCTATACTCTATACTGTCCACTCTATATTGCTATATACTCTATACTGTCCACTCTATATTGCTATATACTCTATACCTCCCACTCTATATTGCTCTATACTCTATACCTCCCACTCTATATTGTTCTATACTCTATACTGCCCACTCTATATTGCTCTATACTCTATACTCTATACTGCCCACTCTATATTGCTATATACTCTATACTGCCCACTCTATATTGCTATGTACTCTATTCTGCCCACTCTATATTGTTCTATACTCTATACTGCCCACTCTATATTGTTCTATACTCTATACTGCCCACTCTATATTGTTCTATACTCTATACTGCCCACTCTATATTGTTCTATACTCTATACTCTATACTGCCCACTCTATATTGTTCTATACTCTATACTGTCCACTCTATATTGCTCTATACTCTATACTGTCCACTCTATATTGCTCTATACTCTATACTGCCCACTCTATATTGTTCTATACTCTATACTGCCCACTCTATATTGTTCTATACTCTATACTCTATACTGCCCACTCTATATTGCTCTATACTCTATACTGTCCACTCTATATTGTTCTATACTCTATACTCTATACTGCCCACTCTATATTGATCTATACTCTATACTCTATACTGCCCACTCTATATTGTTCTATACTCTATACTCTATACTGCCCACTCTATATTGCTCTATACTCTATACTCTATACTGCCCACTCTATATTGTTCTATACTCTATACTGCCCACTCTATATTGCTCTATACTCTATACTCTATACTGCCCACTCTATATTGCTCTATACTCTATACTGTCCACTCTATATTGCTCTATACTCTATACTGCCCACTCTATATTGCTCTATACTCTATACTGTCCACTCTATATTGTTCTATACTCTATACTGTCCACTCTATATTGCTATATACTCTATACTGTCCACTCTATATTGCTATATACTCTATACCTCCCACTCTATATTGCTCTATACTCTATACTGCCCACTCTATATTGCTCTATACTCTATACTCTATACTGCCCACTCTATATTGCTATATACTCTATACTGCCCACTCTATATTGCTATGTACTCTATACTGCCCACTCTATATTGTTATATACTCTATACTGCCCACTCTATATTGCTCTATACTCTATACTGCCCACTCTATATTGCTCTATACTCTATACTGCCCACTCTATATTGCTCTATACTCTATACTCTATACTGCCCACTCTATATTGCTCTATACTCTATACTCTATACTCTATACTGCCCACTCTATATTGCTCTATACTCTATACTGCCCACTCTATATTGTTCTATACTCTATACTCTATACTGCCCACTCTATATTGCTATGTACTCTATACTGCCCACTCTATATTGTTATATACTCTATACTGCCCACTCTATATTGCTCTATACTCTATACTCTATACTGCCCACTCTATATTGCTCTATACTCTATACTGCCCACTCTATATTGCTATATACTCTATACTGCCCACTCTATATTGCTCTATACTCTATACTTTATACTGTCCATTCTATATTGCTCTATACTCTATACTGCCCACTCTATATTGTTCTATACTCTATACTCTATACTGCCCACTCTATATTGCTCTATACTCTATACTGCCCACTCTATATTGCTATATACTCTATACTGCCCACTCTATATTGCTCTATACTCTATACTTTATACTGTCCACTCTATATTGCTCTATACTCTATACTGCCCACTCTATATTGTTCTATACTCTATACTCTATACTGCCCACTCTATATTGCTATATACTCTATACTGCCCACTCTATATTGTTCTATACTCCATACTCTATACTGTCCACTCTATATTGTTCTATACTCTATACTCTATACTGCCCACTCTATATTGCTCTATACTCTATACTGTCCACTCTATATTGCTATATACTCTATACTGTCCACTCTATATTGCTATATACTCTATACCTCCCACTCTATATTGCTCTATACTCTATACTGCCCACTCTATATTGCTCTATACTCTATACTCTATACTGCCCACTCTATATTGCTATATACTCTATACTGCCCACTCTATATTGCTATGTACTCTATACTGCCCACTCTATATTGTTCTATACTCTATACTGCCCACTCTATATTGTTCTATACTCTATACTGCCCACTCTATATTGTTCTATACTCTATACTGCCCACTCTATATTGTTCTATACTCTATACTCTATACTGCCCACTCTATATTGTTCTATACTCTATACTGTCCACTCTATATTGCTCTATACTCTATACTGTCCACTCTATATTGCTCTATACTCTATACTGCCCACTCTATATTGTTCTATACTCTATACTGCCCACTCTATATTGTTCTATACTCTATACTCTATACTGCCCACTCTATATTGCTCTATACTCTATACTGCCCACTCTATATTGTTCTATACTCTATACTCTATACTGCCCACTCTATATTGTTCTATACTCTATACCCTATACTGCCCACTCTATATTGTTCTATACTCTATACTGCCCACTCTATATTGTTCTATACTCTATACTGCCCACTCTATATTGCTCTATACTCTATACTCTATACTGCCCACTCTATATTGCTCTATACTCTATACTGTCCACTCTATATTGCTCTATACTCTATACTGCCCACTCTATATTGCTCTATACTCTATACTGTCCACTCTATATTGCTCTATACTCTATACTGCCCACTCTATATTGCTCTATACTCTATACTCTATACTGCCCACTCTATATTGCTCTATACTCTATACTCTATACTGCCCACTCTATATTGCTCTATACTCTATACTGCCCACTCTATATTGCTATATCCTCTATACTCTATACTGCCCACTCTATATTGCTCTATACTCTATACTGTCCACTCTATATTGCTCTATACTCTATACTGCCCACTCTATATTGCTCTATACTCTATACTCTATACTGCCCACTCTATATTGCTCTATACTCTATACTGCCCACTCTATATTGCTATATCCTCTATACTCTATACTGCCCACTCTATATCGCTCTATACTCTATACTCTATACTGTCCACTCTATATTGCTCTATACTCTATACTGCCCACTCTATATTGCTATATACTCTATACTGCCCACTCTATATTGCTCTATACTCTATACTGCCCACTCTATATCACTCTATACTCTATACTGTCCACTCTATATTGCTCTATACTCTATACTGCCCACTCTATATTGCTCTATACTCTATACTGCCCACTCTATATCACTCTATACTCTATACTGTCCACTCTATATTGCTCTATACTCTATACTGTCCACTCTATATTGCTCTATACTCTATACTGTCCACTCTATATTGTTCTATACTCTATACTCTATACTGCCCACTCTATATTGCTCTATACTCTATACTGCCCACTCTATATTGCTCTACAATTTTCCAAAATACCTTACTATATGTAATTCCCAAATATTCAATGAATTTATGAAAACATGAAAATGACCATATCTAAATGCTCGCTTGTCAGATAATGTAAAAAAATATATATATAATAATAATTTTTAAAAGGGTGCCAAATTCCTCCTGGGGGTATATATTAACATATTTTAATAAGATTTCATGTGGCTTAAATGCTGTCAGTTCCACTTTAAATTCGGCACAGTCTAGTAGTCTATTCAGTGGCATCATGTCAGTATTAAAGTCACTATAGTCTAGTAGTCTATTCAGTGGCATCATGTCAGTATTAAAGTCATCACAGTCTAGTAGTCTATTCAGTGGCATCATGTCAGTATTAGTCACTATAGTCTAGTAGTCTATTCAGTGGCATCATGTCAGTATTAGTCACCATAGTCTAGTAGTCTATTCAGTGGCATCATGTCAATATTAGTCACTATAGTTTAGTAGTCTATTCAGTGGCATCATGTCAGTATTAGTCACTATAGTCTAGTAGTCGATTCAGTGGCATAATGCCATTATGTCATTGAAAAGCAGCAAAACATTTTGCCCTGCTGCTCTTTTCAAAATCAGTGACGTCTCTCTGACAATCAATTAATCATTTCTTAATTTAGGATAATCCTGACAGCACTTCCTGGGCCAAGGGAGAGCGCTCAGGGATAGATTAATTGTGTCTGAGGGGAACTGACGTTCACAAAATGTCACACGCACTTTAGTCTCTCTCTCTCTCACTGGGGAGAAAACATACTTTCCATGTGTTGTCTGTTTCCTGTGTATTTAGGTTAGACAATGTAACTTTTTAAAACTCAAAATGAAGTGTATACACTATATATACAAAAGTATGTGGACACCCCTTCAAATTAGTGGATTCGGGCTATTTCAGCCACACCCGTTGTAGACGTGCAATCTCGAGCACACAGCCATGCAATCTCCATAGACTAACATTGGCATTAGAATGGCTTTACTGAAGTTCTTGCTGTTTACCTTGAGTGCCATGCAGACAGGAACCTTGTTTGGATCATTTTTCCTGTCAATTTGATTGGTGGATGCAAATAAAGTATTTAAAATGTGTGTGTGTGTCCTGAGGTCACGGAGGTCACTCCAGGTCAGCACTAATAGCATCTGACAGGCATTCTCAAACCAAAATGGCTGTGGAGGAGGAAGTGACTTAACTCAATGAAGAAGTCTTATGTTGTGGGCAGGAAGTTATCATGCTGGGCATTTCCTGGCTCCATTGAATGTCATTTAATCATGGTAGAGTAATGACAAAATGGGACCCTATTTCCTATATAGTGCACTACTTTTGACCATGGTCCATAGGGTATCCCATTGGGCTCTGGACAAAAGCAATGCACTATAGAGGGAGTAGAGTGCCATTTAGGACAGAGATGCGTTCTCCCTCATAGAGAAGCACTTCTTTCAGCATCTAATGGTACACTATGGATGTATTGCAGATTGGTTAATGATTGGTCTATGGATGTATTGCAGATTGGTTAATGATTGGTCTATGGATGTATTGCAGATTGGTTAATGATTGGTCTATGGATGTATTGCAGATTGGTTAATGATTGGTCTATGGATGTATTGCAGATTGGTCAATGATTGGTCTATGGATGTATTGCAGATTGGTTAATGATTGGTCTATGGATGTATTGCAGATTGGTTAATGATTGGTCTATGGATGTATTGCAGATTGGTTAATGATTGGTCTATGGATGTATTGCAGATTGGTCAATGATTGGTCTATGGATGTATTGCAGATTGGTCAATGATTGGTCTATGGATGTATTGCAGATTGGTTAATGATTGGTCTATGGATGTGCTGGGTAGACTATTTCCAGGCCCTACTCAATGTAATTTAATCAAAGGAGGAGGAAGAGGGCGGAGGAGGAGGAGGAAGAGGGGGGAGGAGGAGGAGGAGGAAGAGGGGGGAGGGGGGAGGAGGAGGAGGAGGAGGAAGAAGAGGAGGAGGGAGGAAGAGGAGGAAGAAGAAGAGGGGGAAGGAGGAGGAAGATGTGGAGGGGGGAACTGTAACCTACAGATATATCAGAACCCATCCCTAAACTATAACCTACAGGTATATCAGAACCCCTAAACTATAATCTACAGGTATATCAGAACCCAGCCCTAAACTATAACCTACAGGTATATCAGAACCCAGCCCTAAACTATAACCTACAGGTATATCAGAACCCAGCCCTAAACTATAACCTAGAGTTATATCAGAACCCAGCCCTAAACTATAACCTACAGGTATATCAGATCCCAGCCCCAAACTATAACCTACAGGTATATCAGAACCCAGCCCCAAACTATAACCTACAGGTATATCAGAACCCAACCCTAAACTATAACCTACAGGTATATCAGAACCCAGCCCTAAACTATATCCTACAGGTATATCAGAACCCAGCCCTAAACTATAACCTACAGGTATATCAGAACCCAGCCCTAAACTATAACCTACAGGTATATCAGAACCCAGCCCTAAACTATAACCTACAGGTATATCAGAACCCAGCCCTAAACTATAACCTACAGGTATATCAGAACCCAGCCCTAAACTATAACCTACAGGTATATCAGAACCCCTAAACTATATCTACAGGTATATCAGATCCCAGCCCCAAACTATAACCTACAGGTATATCAGAACCCAGCCCTAAACTATATCCTACAGGTATATCAGAACCCCTAAACTATAATCTACAGGTATATCAGAACCCTCAACTATAACCTACAGGTATATCAGAACCCCTAAACTATAACCTACAGGTATATCAGAACCCAGCCCTAAACTATAACCTACAGGTATATCAGATCCCAGCCCCAAACTATAACCTACAGGTATATCAGATCCCAGC
>NC_143037.1:6697500-6702500 GCF_057628025.1 Oncorhynchus mykiss | reverse complement strand
GTGTAAGGACGGCAGGTAGCCTAGTGGTTAGAGTGTAGGGACGGCAGGTAGCCTAGTGGTTAGAGTGTAAGGACGGCAGGTAGCCTAGTGGTTAGAGTGTAGGGACGGCAGGTAGCCTAGTGGTTAGAGTGTAAGGACGGCAGGTAGCCTAGTGGTTAGAGTGTAGGGACGGCAGGTAGACTAGTGGTTAGAGTGTAGGGACGGCAGGTAGCCTAGTGGTTAGAGTGTAAGGACGGCAGGTAGCCTGGTGGTTAGAGTGTAGGGACGGCAGGTAGCCTGGTGGTTAGAGTACACAGCGTTGTACGAGATCTTCAGTTTCTTGGCAATTTCTTGCATGGAATAGCCTTAATTTCTCAGAACAAGAATAGACTGACGAGTTTCAGAAGAAAGTATTTCTGGCCATTTTGAGCCTGTAATCGAATCCCTAAATGCTGATGCTCCAGATACTCAACTAGTCTAAAGAAGACCAGTTTTATTGCTTCTTCAATCAGGACAACAGTTTTTAGCTGTGCTAACGTAAGGGTTTTCCAATGATCAATTAGTCTTTTAAAATGACAAACTTGGATTAGCTAGCACAATGTGCCATTGAAACACAGGAGTGATGGTTGCTGATAATGGGCCTCTGTACACCTATGTAGATATTTCATTAAAAAGTCTGTAGTTTCCAGCTACAACGGTCATTTACAACATTAACAATGTCTACACTGTATTTCTGATCAATTTGATGTTATTTTAATCGAAAAAATGTGCTTTAACATTTCTAAGTGACCCCAAACTTTTGAACGGTAGTGTATGTAAATGAGATATTTCTGTATTTCATTCTCAATAAATTTGCTGAAGAATTTAAAAAACATGTTTTCACTTTATGTGGTATTGTTTATCAAGGGGTAAGAAAAAAAACATCTATTTAAATAATTTTGAGTTCAGGCTGTAACACAACATAATGAGGAATAAGTCAAGGGGTATGAATACTTTCTGAAGGCTCTGTATTACCTCACTACCTCGTACCCCTGCACATTGACTCAGTACTGGTACCCCTGCACATTGACTCAGTACTGGTACCCCTGCACAGTGACTCAGTACTGGTACCCCTGCACATTGACTCAGTACTGGTACCCCTGCACATTGACTCAGTACTGGTACCCCTGCACATTGACTCAGTACTGGTACCCCTGCACATTGACTCAGTACTGGTACCCCTGCACAATGACTCAGTACTGGTACCCCTGCACATTGACTCAGTACTGGTACCCCTGCACATTGACTAAGTACTGGTACCCCTGCACAGTGACTCAGTACTGGTACCCCTGCACATTGACTCAGTACTGGTACCCCTGCACAGGTACTGGTACCCTTGCACATTGACTCAGTACTGGTACCCCTGCACAGTGACTCAGTACTGGTACCCCTGCACATTGACTCAGTACTGGTACCCCTGCACAGTGACTCAGTACTGGTACCCTTGCACATTGACTCAGTACTGGTACCCCTGCACATTGACTCAGTACTTGTTCTCCTTGTAGCCTCATTATTTCCTCAACTACCTCGTACTCCTTGTTTATAGCGTCGTTATTGTTATTTATTGTGTTTCTATTTTCTATTTTTATTTGTTACGTTTTTTTAAAAAACTTTTTAATTCTGTATTGTTGGCATTTCACGGTCTCAGTCTAAACCTGTTGTATTCGACGCATGTGACAAATAACATTCGATTTGTTTTTGCCGATACGCCGTAAAAAGGCATTTTCTCTCATGTTTTGTCTTATAGTGAAGTCATAGTCTGTTGTTGTATGAGGTCCCATAGTGTCTTGTTTTTTTTGTTGAGTTCACCAAAGTTCATCGGAAAGTTGAATAAAGTATAATGAGCACTACAGGCTAAGTGTGGCTCTAGGGCCGTGTCCAGAAACAACACCTTGTCCCCTACCCCCTACACCCTACATCTCAGTGGAGGGTATAGGTGTAAGCAATGTGGCGAATATTCCACCCAGACTTTCAAATGGAAAGCTAAGCACTACCGTGCTCCTCATAACCTTTTTCCCGAATACTTTCTGACCTACGCAAGTGATTAGGGTGTCCAGGGGCTAGGGGTCGATTTGGGATTCAGGGAGAGTGTGACTCGAGAGGCTAGCTAGGTTGTGTGACGATCCAGTAGGGAGTTGACGATGACGTTCTGATAGATCAGGTGGAAATGTGTCCATATTGTACAGCGGACACCACTCCGTTCCTCTCAGATACACACAAGGGCGTAGAGCGTAGGGCGTAGAGCGTAGAGCGTAGAGCGTAGGGCGTAGGGAGTAGAGCGTAGGGCGTAGAGCGTAGGGCGTAGGCAGGGTGAGGCCATGAGTTGATTCAGGGGAATTGTTTGACACATCAGAGGCTAGTGTCTTGGTTTTTCGAGTGTACTAAAGCTCACCAGATTTTGAAGAAGTTGTAAGGAATATAGTTTGGACAAAGTTTTGAGAGGCCACGGTCGGTTGTGCTCGGAGTTGACGACGTCGGAGTTGACGACGTCGGGAGCTTGAACTCAGGAATTGTGTCCCTTCTTCTCGAGGACCAATGCTCTAAAGTCTCCGAAACATCTTGCAGAGGAGACCAGACAGGTGGGACGCAAAAGCACAACGTCATGTTGCTTGTCATACCAACACCTACCCAATCCTCTCAGATCTACACAAGAGCCTCGGGGTGTAGGGGATCGAGGTGATGTGGGATATATGGAGTTCAAGCGTGCTACAAGAGACGCTAGGTTTAGTGAGGGTCCCGGTAGGGAGTTGATGACGTCTGAAGCCTGAACTCAGTACTACCCCCTCCTCGAGGACCAGTGCTCTTTCAGTCTTAACGCAGGCTGGAGAAGAAGAAGATCGGAGTGACGCAGACCAAGATCCCCAGAGGGACAGTAGTGACAGAGCAGAGCAGAGCACACTTAAAAAAAGAATCAAGGTCTGCTTTGTAGAATAAGAACAGAGATACGTATGTAGGCCTACTGTACGCACAGGCTGAAATGAGCAGACCTAAAAATAATTACTGTTAAGATCTGCTTTGTAGATTAAGGACAGATGTATGTTCGTGCTTACTGGAATGAGGATTCGGTGGACTTTAGCTTCTTTTTTCACCCCCCTGTTCTCTCATTGGTAGCCTATCAAGGCATACGGTGTCAAAATTACATTTGTGTTGTTGTTGTTGTTTTTTTTGTACTTTTCTTATCTCGTTTCACAACGCTATCAAAACATTCTGTAACATTGCACCCATCTGAACAGACCCCATGTTTTACTCAGGAAACTCTTGACAGAGAGATTGGGTTTCGGTTTAATACAAAACATATGAAAACTACAGGTACTACTGTCCGTGCGTACTATCACATTAGTAGCCTGCTATGGAAAGAACAGTCACCAACCCAAAAACGCAAAAATATTATGTAACGATTACTCTTTAATCTAGTTGACAGTAAAAGCACTGCCTACCACTGCTATTTGGCTACATGGAACTGGCACCAGAGACTGATGGATAGAGTTGAGACTGACACCTGAGACTGACACCAGAGACTGTTGGATAGAGTTGAAACTGACACCAGAGACTGATGGATAGAGTTGAAACTGACACCAGAGACTGATGGATAGAGTTGAACTGACACCATAGACTGACACCAGAGACAGTTGGATAGAGTTGAAACTGACACCAGAGACTGATGGATAGAATTGAACTGACACCATAGACTGATGGATAGAATTGGAACTGACACCAGAGACTGATGGATAGAGTTGAACTGACACCATAGACTGACACCAGAGACTGATGGATAGAATTGGAACTGACACCAGAGACTGTTGGATAGAGTTGAACTGACACCATAGACTGACACCAGAGACTGATGGATAGAATTGAACTGACACCATAGACTGATGGATAGAATTGGAACTGACACCAGAGACTGATGGATAGAGTTGAACTGACACCATAGACTGACACCAGAGACTGATGGATAGAGTTGAACTGACACCATAGACTGACACCAGAGACTGTTGGATAGAGTTGAAACTGACACCAGAGACTGATGGATAGAATTGGAACTGACACCAGAGACTGATGGATAGAGTTGGAACTGACACCAGAGACTGATGGATAGAATTGGAACTGACACCAGAGACTGATGGATAGAATTGGAACTGACACCTGAGACTGATGGATAGAATTGGAACTGACACCAGAGACTGATGGATAGAGTTGAGACTGACACCTGAGACTGATGGATAGAGTTGAACTGACACCATAGACTGACACCAGATACTGTTGGATAGAGTTGAAACTGACACCAGAGACTGTTGGATAGAGTTGAAACTGACACCAGAGACTGATGGATATAATTGAAACTGACACCAGAGACTGATGGATATAATTGAAACTGACACCAGAGACTGATGGATAGAATTGGAACTGACACCAGAGACTGATGGATAGAGTTGACACTGACACCAGAGACTGATGGATAGAGTTGAAACTGACACCAGAGACTGATGGATAGAGTTGAAACTGACACCAGAGACTGATGGATAGAATTGGAACTGACACCAGAGACTGATGGATAGAGTTGAAACTGACACCAGAGACTGATGGATAGAATTGGAACTGACACCAGAGACTGATGGATAGAATTGGAACTGACACCAGAGACTGATGGATAGAATTGGAACTGACACCAGAGACTGATTAATAGAGTTGAGACTGACACCTGAGACTGATATACAATTGAAACTGACACCAGAGACTGATGGATAGAGTTGAGACTGACACCTGAGACTGATGGATAGAATTGGAACTGACACCAGAGACTGATGGATAGAGTTGAAACTGACACCAGAGACTGATGGATAGAGTTGAAACTGACACCAGAGACTGATGGATAGAATTGGAACTGACACCAGAGACTGATGGATATAATTGAAACTGACACCAGAGACTGATGGATATAATTGAAACTGACACCAGAGACTGATGGATATAATTGAGAC
>NC_143037.1:6665000-6692500 GCF_057628025.1 Oncorhynchus mykiss | reverse complement strand
TGTCGTTTGTCGTGTGATGTTGTTGTGATGTCGGTTGTCGTGTGATGTTGTTGTGATGTCGGTTGTCGTGTGATGTTGTTGTGATGTCGGTTGTTGTTGTAATTTGGTCTGGTGACATTTTTTGTTGCGATTCGTCGATAGAAGATCACTGCCAGATTGTATGAAACAAACACACAGACACAGATTGTACTGAATGAACTGTCCCTGGGGCGTAGATAGAGGGTTGGTGACCTAGAATGTGTGGGGTTGGATAAGACAAGCAGAAAAATTGGTTCTATTTCCTTGCTGTCAAAATGTAATAAAAGATGTCCTCTATCCGTCGTTTGGGGAATTTGATGCTCCCTGACTGTCTGGGTTTCATTGTTGGGTGATTTTTATCTGAACACAAGAAACTGCATGAATGTAGATACTAGAGGTCGACCGATTAATCGGGATCGGCGTTTAAAAAATCATAATCTATCGACCTCTAGTAGATACATGATGATTCATAGAGTTTCTATTTGGTTTTAGTAATTTTCCTCCATAAATATTTTTGGGGTTCTCTCCAAGTGTTTTATAAATGTCATAATATGTGTCACTCAAACTACCAGCGGGCCGGACCACCTTCCGTCCGTCTGTCTACTCTTTATCCTCTTTATAATTGATCTATTTTATTCTCATTCTTTGTCCTCCATCTTTCTCTCTCTGCCCTCTCGCTCTATCCTCTTTCTCTCTCTTTCTCTCTGCCTCCTCTGTCTCTCTATCCTATATCTCTCTCTGTTCTCTATCTCTCTGTCCTCTATCTCTATCTAGCTCTCTGTCCTCTATCTCTCTGTCCTTTATAACTCTGTGCTCTATCTCTCTCTTTCTCTGTCCTCTATCTCTATCTAGTTCTCTGTCCTCTATCTCTCTGTCCTCTATCTCTATCTAGCTCTCTGTTCTCTATCTCTCTGTCCTCTCTCTCTCTCTCTCTCTCTCTCTCTCTGTCCTCCATCTCTTTCTCTCTGTCTCTCTGTCCTTTATAACTCTGTCCTCTATCTCTCTCTTTCTCTGTCCTCTATCTCTATCTAGTTCTCTGTCCTCTATCTCTATCTAGCTCTCTGTCCTCTATCGCTCTCTTTGTCTGTCCTCTATCTCTTTTTCTCTGTCCTCTCTGTCTCTCTATTTCTCTCTGTCCTCTTTCTCTATCTAGCTCTCTGTTCTCTATCTCTCTGTCCTCTTTCTCTCTGTCCTCTATCTCTTTCTCTCTATCTTTCTGTCCTCTATCTCTATCTAGCTCTCTGTTCTCTATCTCTCTGTCCTCTCTCTCTCTCTCTCTCTCTGTCCTCCATCTCTTTCTCTCTGTCTCTCTGTCCTTTATAACGCTGTCCTCTATCTCTCTCTTTCTCTGTCCTCTATCTCTATCTAGTTCTCTGTCCTCTATCTCTCTGTCCTCTATCTCTATCTAGCTCTCTGTCCTCTATCGCTGTCTTTGTCTGTCCTCTATCTCTATCTAGCTCTCTGTCCTCTCTCTCTCTATTTCTCTCTGTCCTCTTTCTCTATCTAGCTCTCTGTTCTCTATCTCTCTGTCCTCTCTCTCTCTCTCTCTGTCCTCCATCTCTTTCTCTCTGTCTCTCTGTCCTTTATAACTCTGTCCTCTATCTCTCTCTTTCTCTGTCCTCTATCTCTATCTAGTTCTCTGTCCTCTATCTCTCTGTCCTCTCTCTATCTAGCTCTCTGTCCTCTATCGCTCTCTTTGTCTGTCCTCTATCTCTTTTTCTCTGTCCTCTCTGTCTCTCTATTTCTCTCTGTCCTCTTTCTCTATCTAGCTCTCTGTTCTCTATCTCTCTGTCCTCTTTCTCTCTGTCCTCTATCTCTTTCTCTCTATCTTTCTGTCCTCTATCTCTATCTAGCTCTCTGTTCTCTATCTCTCTGTCCTCTCTCTCTCTCTCTCTCTCTGTCCTCCATCTCTTTCTCTCTGTCTCTCTGTCCTTTATAACTCTGTCCTCTATCTCTCTCTTTCTCTGTCCTCTATCTCTATCTAGTTCTCTGTCCTCTCTCTTTCTCTCTGTCTCTCCGTCCTCTATCTCTATCTAGCTCTCTGTTCTCTCTCTCTCTCTCTCTCTGTCCTCTCTCTCTCTCTCTCTCTCTGTCCTCTCTCTGTCCTCTCTCTCTCTCTCTCTGTCCTCTATCTCTCTCCATCCTCTCTATCCTCTCTCTCTCTCTCTCTCTCTCTCTGTCCTCTATCTCTCTTTCTCTCCGTCTTCTATCACTCTCTCTTGTCTCCTCTCTCCCTCTAGTTCTCCTCTCTACTATTTACCTAGGCCCATATGCCTATGTTCTCCTACTTTTAGGTCAGTTGGTCCTCTGACTTTGAGTTGAATTGTTACAGGTGGTGTAGAGTAGCGCTGAATTGACTCTTCGCTAAGTCCCGGCCTAGAATTCTGGGCAACCAATCACAGCGTTCCGGTAGATAGCAACTTTCATTAACCAATTAATTAATTGGCTCGAGTCCCGACGCCTCGGACTCACGTCTGAAATGCATGGATACCAAACGAGGGAAATGCCAAAAAAACGTTTCATCAAATCAGAAATTGTTTACCAGGGATACTTGCGAATCTGATTTCTGAAATAGAGAGCCTGTTAGGGTATTTTTTTAAATCCAAAATTATACTTTTGTTGCATTGTTTTTGCTGGCTGGTTACTTAGTTCATTGTTGGCCACCATTGAACACATTGCTAACGCTAGCTAGCTAGCCAGTAAATACAACTTTTTTTTTTAAAACAAATATATGTTAGCTGGCTCAGTTATCTACAGTATATTATGAATATAGCTCTTCTGTCGACGTCAGGATACAATTTGAGAGCAGTGGTTAGCTCCAGTAGTGGTCAGTAGCTTTAGCTTCATTCTGAGCAGTGGCTAGTCACACTACAGACTTTGTTACCAGGTTACCGTTACCAGGTGTTACCGTGAAGCAGTTGTTAGGACCGTGGAACATCCAGGCTGCTGCGGAGATGGAGGTGCACCCGGTTAAAATGTGTTTGTTTAAATGAGTGAGAAATGGGTGTAATTGTTGCCATAGCTTCCCACTGGTTGAATCAACATGGTTTCAACATGTCAATCCAATGACATTATGTTGAATAGACGTTGAACTGACGTTGAACTGACGTTGAACTGACGTTGAACTGACGTCTGTGTCCAGTAGGTTGTGAGTGTGCAACATATCCTATAATCCTAAATTGACGTGTTGAATTATTTATTCATATCCAATGATTTTATATTAAGCTTATTTCCCTAATCTGGGCCGTTTGTGTCACTACTTTACACAACCCCATAAATTGAGTGGAATTAATCAATTCATTTTTGATGTCAATGTAAAAGTTTATAGTCAGCAAGATGATACTAAATTGGTTTAAACAGATTCTTTGGTTTGGTAACGTTGACAACAACAGTACTTACAGTTGACCGGGGACAGCTCTGGCAGGGCAGAAATTTGACAAACAGACTTGTTGGAAAGGTGGGCATCCTATGACGGTGCCACTTTGAAAGTCACTGAGCTCTTCAGTACGGGCCATTCTACTGCCAGTGTTTGTCTATGGAGGTTGCATGGCTATGTGCTCGATTTTATACACCTCTCAGCAACGTGTGTGGCCGAAGTAGAGGTTGGCATCTATCCACTGGTATATGTACTATACCCAAGTTCGTCGTGGTCTGTTAGAAGAGAGCAAACGGTACATGTCGCCATGGTTTTTAATCCCATTTCCATTGATTTCAATACATTATCGATGTGAGCGATTCATTTGCACGCGTTTATCGATTACAGTTGAACAAGCTAATACATTCCAGTTTAGGAGTGGCTGCTTGGTAAATGTTGGTGTCTGTGTGTGCAGTCGATAAGGCACTATACTATAATTTAATTTACATTTCAGTATATTGATTATTATCTTAGACATTTAAAAACAGTGTTTTGACACAAGGCTATAAATATAAAACCGATGACTACAGGAAGCGACAACAGTATCATTTTTATGTTTTATGAACATAAATTATACTTTGAACAATATTTTTCCAACAGGATTCTACTTAATCATGCAAAAAACTTCTGAATGAGCCCAAAAACGTGCTTTAATATATTAACTATGATTATATAACTGAACTCGTAAAAATAAGTCAGTCTTGCCTACAATTATAATGATAGTTAACCACAACATACCCAAAAGTATGTTCTGATTCTCCCACGGGAGTTCTGATTCTCCCACTGGAGTTCTGATTCTCCCACGGGAGTTCTGATTCTCCCACGGGAGTTCTGATTCTCCCACGGGAGTTCTGATTCTCCCACGGGAGTTTTGGTAACTGGCTACAATTGCTATACTTTCAAGCATAATATATTGTCTGACTGAAATCTATAAGCTCTGTGTTTTAGTTGGTACAATGTGGCATTTTAAATGTCCTTTAAGGTTTTCACATTCTTCTTGATTGTATTGTTTTAATTCCTAAATTTAATTTCCCATTTGATTTTGATACATTTGGGACCTGACTAAGGATATGATAAACGTAAAAAAAACAAAAAAACAATCCTAGCGTTTAAACAGTCATTTTTAAATGATAAAATTACATGTGAATTCACAATGCAGATATTGTCCTGCATAATATGACCACTAGGGGACGATGCAGTTCAATCTACCGTAGTCATGACTACCTACCAGACAGCACCCACCTTACTGCTGCCCCCCACCCACTCAGCAACAATGGTAGTTAAAACAGTGGTCTCTCAATACACGGGACTTTCTGTGATGTATGTGATGGCTGTGATGGCTGTGATGTATGTGATGGCTGTGATGTATGTTTTGGCTGTGATGGCTGTGATGGCTGTGATGTATGTGATGTCTGTGATGTATGTGATGGCTGTGATGTATGTGATGGCTGTGATGTGTGTGATGGCTGTGATGTATATTATGTATGTGATGGCTGTGATGTATGTGATGGCTGTGATGCATGTGATGGCTGTGATGGCTGTGATGTATGTGATGGCTGTGATGGCTGTGATGGCTGTGATGTATGTGATGGCTGTGATGGCTGTGATGTATGTGATGGCTGTGATGTATGTGATGTATGTGATGGCTGTGATGTATGTGATGGCTGTGATGTATGTGATGTATGTTATGTATGTGATGGCTGTGATGGCTATGATGGCTGTGATGTATGTGATGTATGTGATGGCTGTGATGGCTGTGATGGCTGTGATGGCTGTGATGTATGTGATGGCTGTGATGTATGTGATGGCTGTGATGTATGTGATGTATGTGATGTATGTGATGTATGTGATGTATGTGATGGCTATGATGGCTGTGATGGCTGTGATGTATGTGATGGCTGTGATGGCTGTGATGTATGTGATGGCTGTGATGGCTATGATGGCTGTGATGTATGTGATGGCTGTGATGGCTGTGAGCGTGTTCACAGACGTCCAACAACACTGTTAACTCCACGTAGTGTGTGTTCGTGAGCTCACGCTTTGTACTTGCAGAGCCATCGTTGCATAATTACTCCGATCCGTCAAGATTTTGGACATGTTGTAGTCTGGATCTACACATGCCATCGGGGTTTATTGAAGCCAACATCCACTACCATTGGCTGCTTTTCAACTGCAGCCATTGCTGTAATCAGTGATGGGATTTTTCTCTCTCTCTCGTTGCACTTTGTTGGTGTGAGGAGCCTATCTGTCTGCTGTTGGGGACCTGCTGCCAGTAACGGTTTGGGTCTCACAGGCCCTCGTTCTCAGATGGTTGTACATGTACTGACACTCAATTCCACCTCGCAAAGTTTGCAATTCCGCCGTCTTCTCGTTGAACTTCTTAAAGTTTTGCCAAAAACAGGACTTCGCTGCTGTCGCTTCCCTGTCTCACTCAACGGCGTTGGCGTACGGAGTGCTTTATATTTCTTGTATATAATTGTAAAGATTCATATCTCCTCGCAACTAACCTTATAGCATTGTTGCTTTAGGTATTTATTCATATATATATATATATATATATATATATATATTTTAAAATCACCGTGATGATCATCAGAACCTGCTAGTGGTAGTTAACAGCACTGTGATTTTAATTTTGTTCACGAAAAGGTAGTGTCAAACCAGTGGGCTATTCAGAAAACTAGACACAGAATCTACAGTCTCAATACAAAATTACTGTCACCAGAAACATTTACACACACACGTGCACACACACACACATGCACACTCACTCACACACGTGCACACACACACGTGCACACTCACTCACACACGTGCACACACACACGTGCACACTCACTCACACACGTGCACACACACATGCACACTCACTCACACACGTGCACACACACACACATGTACACTCACTCACACACGTGCACATGCACACTCACTCACACACGTGCACACACACATGCACACTCACTCACACACCTACACACACACATGCACACTCACTCACACACGTGCACACACACACACATGCACACTCACTCACACACGTGCACACACACACACATGCACACTCACTCACACACGTGCACACACACAGAATGGACAGTGAAGACAGACGCCAGCGTGTCCATTAAGTATAACTTTACCTCAGTGCTGGTTCAATGATGTCCAGGCAAATGGCTGTTCTCCCCGTCGTCCCCGACAACACACGTAATAAACAACAGTTCTCAACAACCTAATTGCCTATTAAGCAACAATCCAGTCCTCCTCGCCTCCTTCTCTCCCTCCTTCCTCTAGCGGCCTCCGTTGGGCCTCCTCCCCCAGGAGACGCAGACGGACACTGTCCCAGGGGCCAGAGCTGGTTGGAATGACGTCATGATTTCAACCAGCTCTGCCATCTTAGATGTTTAGATGGAGCTGTTATCCCTCGGTCAAAAGTAGAAATACAATTTTTCTGTCAGATATTTTTTTGTCTTCCTTTCTCTGCCAATAGATGGATGAATGAAATATATAATTAATTAATGATTGAAAGAAGTACTATATAATTAATGAATGAAAACCCTGCTGAAACAAACTGCATATACCAGAATACATATACCAGAATTCAAGCTGGTCCATGCTGGTCAGTGCTTGTTGTGTTTTGGACACTGGTGACCAACCTTCAATATGTTTTGGACACTGGTGACCAGCCTCTGCATTAGTATATTTGGGGACGTAGTCTAAAATCTGTTGTATTTGTGCCAACCATGAGTGGAAGTGTTGTACCAGTTTAAGTGGTTTTATCATGTTTATGACAGTTGAGCACCTAATTTGTTCACTGTCAGTTCTACAATCTTGGTCAGAGGTTGTGACAATCAGGAGTTGGACTGTGTTGCTGTGCATCTTCCAGTAACTTAATGGCAATTAGTCACTGGGAAGGTTCGTTTTCAGTAACTTCCTGTCTGCTTGCTGCAAGTAATTATTGAAATATTCACAGTTACTTAGTGTGTCACGCAGACTGGCCTGATGGTGTGACTGGAAGATCAGTTTGCTGCCAACGATGACGCCGGGTCCCGAGTGTACAGACAGACACAAATAATACTTAGTAGTCTTGTAAACACAACATTTTAGTGAAGGTATAGTCATCTACTGGTACAACACTTCTACTCACGGTTGGTACAAATACACATATATTAGACCACACTCCCTAATATGCTAATCAACTCCACCAGCGCTCCACAAGCGCAGTGATGATTGTACCTTATATTCAAAATATTGGGTTGAAAAATAAATTAAAAAAGTAAATTTACACATACCGGAATTAGCCTTAGTGTGAAAAATTATTGACTTAATTCTGAGCAGCTTTTAGCAAAGTGCAGAAATGTTTTCTCGCTATTAAATCTGTGGCCAATCTCTGTCGTGCCCACAGACCTGGTGGCATAGCAGGAAATTCAGGTCATAAGCAACCAAGATGTTGTGAGTTCAAATTCCAAGTCTCAAGTAATTCCTTTTACCGCAATAACAACTTCACTCAGCTGTAAAAAATGTATTAATTTGTTGTTGTTTACTTTACTTTTCACTGCAACCAGTAGCCTGTAGTGTACTGTAAAATTACAGAAAAAATTTACAATGTAGCATTTCATGACAACGTTAAGTGTGGAGATGGACCAATTGAAGTTGAAGATTCCCGGCGCCATTTGGTGCGTCGCAGACCCGGAGGAGGGGGGGGGGGGGGGGGGGGGATGGAGGGAGGAGGAGGGGGGGGGAGGGATGGAGGAGGGGGAGGGATGGAGGAGGGAGGAGGAGGAGGAGGGGGGAGGAGGGAGGGGGAGGGAGGGAGGAGGAGGAGGGAGGGGGGGAGGAGCAGGAGGAGGGAGGGGGAGGGAGGGAGGGAGGAGGAGGAGGGGGAGGGAGGAAGAGGGGGGAGAAGGAGGGAGGGAGGAGGAGGAGGGGGAGGGAGGAGGAGGAGGGGGAGGGAGGAAGAGGGGGGAGAAGGAGGAGGGGGGAGGGGGAGGAGGAGGAGGGGGGAGGGAGGTGATACAGAGGAGTCAATGTTCAGTCCTTTTAAATTTTGAGTCACTGCCTGACAAGGTCCTGTTAGGATATATCAGTTGTCCTGTTGGAGCTTTTGTGCCGAATCCACTGCGTTTCAGGTGCATCATTTATGATCTGACTTCAGAAGAGTTCCAGGGTGTGTTGTGAGCGGGTGGTGTCCCGTCCTGCCAGGCCGTTGGCACGGTGTGTACCCCAGGGAACAACTCTACCGGTGTAGGAGCAGATAGGGTCTAAGTAGTGGAATGGGGTAGTGGGTTTTAATGAGGGGGGGGGTCCCGAGGAGCAGGAGGAGGGAGGGGGAGGGAGGGAGGGAGGAGGAGGAGGGGGAGGGAGGAAGAGGGGGGAGAAGGAGGGAGGGAGGAGGAGGAGGGGGAGGGAGGAGGAGGAGGGGGAGGGAGGAAGAGGGGGGAGAAGGAGGAGGGGGGAGGGGGAGGAGGAGGAGGGGGGAGGGAGGTGATACAGAGGAGTCAATGTTCAGTCCTTTTAAATTTTGAGTCACTGCCTGACAAGGTCCTGTTAGGATATATCAGTTGTCCTGTTGGAGCTTTTGTGCCGAATCCACTGCGTTTCAGGTGCATCATTTATGATCTGACTTCAGAAGAGTTCCAGGGTGTGTTGTGAGCGGGTGGTGTCCCGTCCTGCCAGGCCGTTGGCACGGTGTGTACCCCAGGGAACAACTCTACCGGTGTAGGAGCAGATAGGGTCTAAGTAGTGGAATGGGGTAGTGGGTTTTAATGAGGGGGGGGGTCCCGTCCTCCCAGCCCGTTGGCACGGTGCAGGAGCAGATAGGGTCTAAGTAGTGGAATGGGGTAGTGGGTTTTAATGAGGGGGGGGGGGGGGTCCCGTCCTCCCAGCCCGTTGGCATGGTGCAGGAGCAGATGGGGTCTAAGTAGTGGAATGGGGTAGTGGGTTTTAATGAGGGGGGGGGGGGGGGGGTCCCGTCCTCCCAGCCCGTTGGCATGGTGCAGGAGCAGATGGGGTCTAAGTAGTGGAATGGGGTAGTGGGTTTTAATGAGGGGGGGGGGGGGTCCCGTCCTCCCAGCCCGTTGGCATGGTGCAGGAGCAGATAGGGTCTAAGTAGTGGAATGGGGTAGTGGGTTTTAATGGTGTCTAGGGCTCTATTTCACTTTCTTAGAGGAACAGACTAATCAAGATAATTTAATGTAGGTATACTGTGACTGGCCTCTCTCTCCAGTACAGTAGGTAGACTGTGTCTGGCCTCACTCTCCAGTACAGTAGGTAGACTGTGACTGGCCTCTCTCTCCAGTACAGTAGGTAGACTGTGTCTGGCCTCACTCTCCAGTACAGTAGGTAGACTGTGACTGGCCTCACTCTCCAGTACAGTAGGTACACTGTGTCTGGCCTCACTCTCCAGTACAGTAGGTAGACTGTGACTGGCCTCACTCTCCAGTACAGTAGGCATACTGTGTCTGGCCTCATCCTCCAGTACAGTAGGTATACTGTGACTGGCCTCTCTCCAGTACAGTAGGTAGACTGTGACTGGCCTCTCTCTCCAGTACAGTAGGTAGACTGTGACTGGCCTCACTCTCCAGTACAGTAGGTAGACTGTGACTGGCCTCACTCTCCAGTACAGTAGGTATAATGTGACTGGCCTCTCTCCAGTACAGTAGGTAGACAGTGACTGGCCTCACTCTCCAGTACAGTAGGTAGACTGTGACTGGCCTCACTCTCCAGTACAGTAGGTACACTGTGTCTGGCCTCACTCTCCAGTACAGTAGGTAGACTGTGACTGGCCTCACTCTCCAGTACAGTAGGCATACTGTGTCTGGCCTCATCCTCCAGTACAGTAGGTATACTGTGACTGGCCTCTCTCCAGTACAGTAGGTAGACTGTGACTGGCCTCTCTCTCCAGTACAGTAGGTAGACTGTGACTGGCCTCACTCTCCAGTACAGTAGGTAGACTGTGACTGGCCTCACTCTCCAGTACAGTAGGTATAATGTGACTGGCCTCTCTCCAGTACAGTAGGTAGACAGTGACTGGCCTCACTCTCCAGTACAGTAGGTATAATGTGACTGGTCTCTCTCCAGTACAGTAGGTAGACTGTGACTGGCCTCACTCTCCAGTACAGTAGGTAGACTGTGACTGGCCACTCTCCAGTACAGTAGGTATAATGTGACTGGCCTCACTCTCCAGTACAGTAGGTATAATGTGACTGGCCTCACTCTCCAGTACAGTAGGTATACTGTGACTGGCCTCTCTCCAGTACAGTAGGTATACTGTGTCTGGCCTCACTCTCCAGTACAGTAGGTAGACTGTGACTGGCCTCTCTCTCCAGTACAGTAGGTAGACTGTGAATGGCCTCTCTCTCCAGTACAGTAGGTAGACTGTGACTGGCCTCTCTCTCCAGTACAGTAGGTAGACTGTGAATGGCCTCACTCTCCAGTACAGTAGGTAGACTGTGAATGGCCTCACTCTCCAGTACAGTAGGTAGACTGTGAATGGCCTCTCTCTCCAGTACAGTAGGTAGACTGTGAATGGCCTCTCTCTCCAGTACAGTAGGTAGACTGGGAATGGCCTCTCTCCAGTACAGTAGGTAGACTGTGAATGGCCTCACTCTCCAGTACAGTAGGTAGACTGTGACTGGCCTCTCTCTCCAGTACAGTAGGTATACTGTGACTGGCCTCTCTCTCCAGTACAGTAGGTAGACTGTGACTGGCCTCTCTCTCCAGTACAGTAGGTAGACTGTGAATGGCCTCTCTCTCCAGTACAGTAGGTAGACTGTGACTGGCCTCTCTCTCCAGTACAGTAGGTAGACTGTGACTGGCCTCTCTCTCCAGTACAGTAGGTAGACTGTGACTGGCCTCTCTCTCTCCAGTACAGTAGGTAGACTGTGAATGGCCTCTCTCTCCAGTACAGTAGGTAGACTGTGACTGGCCTCTCTCTCCAGTACAGTAGGTAGACTGTGAATGGCCTCACTCTCCAGTACAGTAGGTAGACTGTGAATGGCCTCACTCTCCAGTACAGTAGGTAGACTGTGAATGGCCTCTCTCTCCAGTACAGTAGGTAGACTGTGACTGGCCTCTCTCTCCAGTACAGTAGGTAGACTGTGACTGGCCTCTCTCCAGTACAGTAGGTAGACTGGAACACCCCCCTATCCACATCGATGGAACAGTAGTGGAGAGGGTAGCAAGTTTTAAGTTCCTCGGCATACACATCACAGACAAACTGAATTGGTCCACTCACACAGACAGCATCGCGAAGAAGGCGCAGCAGCGCCTCTTCAACCTCAGGAGGCTGAAGAAATTCGGCTTGTCACCAAAAGCACTCACAAAGTTCTACAGATGCACAATCGAGAGCATCCTGGCGGGCTGTATCACCGCCTGGTATGGCAACTGCACCGCCCTCAACCGTAAGGCTCTCCAGAGGGTAGTGAGGTCTGCACAACGCATCACCGGGGGCAAACTACCTGCCCTCCAGGACACCTACACCACCCGATGTCACAGGAAGGCCATAAAGATCATCAAGGACATCAACCACCCGAGCCACTGCCTGTTCACCCCGCTATCATCCAGAAGGCGAGGTCAGTACAGGTGCATCAAAGCTGGGACCGAGAGACTGAAAAACAGCTTCTATCTCAAGGCCATCAGACTGTTAAACAGCCACCACTAACACTGACACTGACTCAACTCCAGCCACTTTAATAATGGGAATTGATGGGAAATGACGTAAATATATCACTAGCCACTTTAAACAATGCTACCTTATATAAATGTTACTTACCCTACATTATTCATCTCATATGCATACGTATATACTGTACTCTATATCATCGACGGTATCCTTATGTAATACATGTATCACTAGCCACTTTATACTATACTATGCCACTTTGTTTACATACTCATCTCATTTGTACATACTGTACTCGATACCATCTACTGTATCTTGCCTATGCTGCTCTGTACCATCACTCATTCATATATCCTTATGTACATATTCTTTATCCCCTTACACTGTGTACAAGACAGTAGTTTTGGAATTGTTAGTTAGATTACTTGTTATTACTGCATTGTCGGAACTAGAAGCACAAGCATTTCGATACACTCGCACTAACATCTGCTAACCATGTGAATGTGACAAATAAAATTTGATTTGATTTGACTGTGAATGGCCTCACTCTCCAGTACAGTAGGTAGACTGTGACTGGCCTCTCTCTCCAGTACAGTAGGTGGCGGTGTATGCACCTAAAAGTTGTATGCGATCTGCCAATCAAGTTCCAAAGAAGAAGCAATTTCATGACAAGGAAAGAAAAACATGGTGGAAAGGGAAAGAACAGGAGGGTTCTTCAAAACCATCACAGAACCCCTCAAACCACGCCCATCATTAACATATTTCCCAGCATGCTGTCACCCCCTGACCATGGAGAGCCATTTTTTCTCTACGGTGTAGTAGGTCAGGGCGTGACTAAGGGGTGATCTAGTATTTCTATGTTATGTTCTAGTTTCTTTTTCTACGTTGGTGTTTTGTATGATTCCCAATTAGAGGCAGCTGGTAATCGTTGTCTCTAATTGGGGATCATATTTAAGTATTTCATTTTCCCACCTGTGTTTGTGGGATGTTGTTTATGTTTAGTTGCCTGTGAGCCCTTCATTGACTTCACCTTTCGTTTATTCTTTGTTGTTTTGTGCGTTTCACTAAATAAATATGTGGAAACCATATCGCTTTGCACCTTGGTCCGATAATTCTCCTAACGAATGTGACACATGCTCTACTGCTGTTAGATTTTTTTTAAATTGCTAAACGAAGATAAATTACATTTTTACATTTTCTAAACAAATCCAATCTGTGAGTTGGATTTATTGCACCCATTAATGAAAAGGTTGTTCTAGTTTACATGGTTTAGGTAGGGTCATTCACTGATCGTCCTAATCCTGCTAGTCATTCTGATTGCAGTTTGCGGGAGATAGACTTCACTTTGATAGCTAGCATAATGTGACTTGATGCTGGTTTTGCGGGTGACCAGCATATGCTGGTAAATTTACGATCGGTATATGGTTATCAGGTGGTCACCCGCGAAAACAAAAGGAAGGCTGGTCACCCGCGAAAACACAAGGAAGGCTGGTCACCCGCGAAAACACAAGGAAGGCTGGTCACCCGCGAAAACAAAAGGAAGGCTGGTCACCCGCGAAAACACAAGAAAGGCTGGTCACCCGCGAAAACAAAAGGAAGGCTGGTCACCCGCGAAAACACAAGGAAGGCTGATCACCAGTGAAAACACAAGGAAGGCTGATCACCAGTGAAAACACAAGGAAGGCTGGTCACCCGCGAAAACAAAAGGAAGGCTGGTCACCCGCGAAAACACAAGGAAGGCTGGTCACCCGCGAAAACAAAAGGAAGGCTGGTCACCCGCGAAAACACAAGGAAGGCTGATCACCAGTGAAAACATAAGGAAGGCTGGTCACCTGCGAAAACACAAGGAAGGCTGGTCACCAGCCTATGCTGGTCTATGCTGTTTTTTTTAGCAGGGAGATGGAATGAATGAAAGATGGAATTAATGTATGAATTAATTAATGAAAAAGGAAATTATTGAATGAAATATATAATGAATGAAATAGGTAATTCATGAAATATATAATGACTAAAAGAGGTAATGAATTAATGAATTAAAGATGTAATGAATGAAAGAGGCTATGAATGATATATGTAATAAATGAGAGGTAATGAATGAAATATGCAATGAGAGGTAATGAATGAAAGAGGTAATGAATTCATGAATGAAATATGTAATAAATGAAAGAGGTAATGAATGAAAGAGGTAATGAATGAATGAATGAAATATGTAATAAATGAGAGGTAATGAATGAAAGAGGTTATGAATTAATGAATGAAATATGTAATAAATGAGAGGTAATGAATGAATGAAAGATGTATAAATGAAGAACTAATGAATGAATGAAAGATGTATAAATGAAGAACTAATGAATGAATGAAAGATGTATAAATGAAGCACTAATGAATGAATGAAAGATGTATAAATGAAGAACTAATTAATGAATGAAAGATGTATAAATGAAGAACTAATGAATGAATGAAAGATGTGTAAATGAAGAACTAATGAATGAATGAAAGATGTATAAATGAAGAATTAATGAATGAATGAAAGATGTATAAATGAAGAACTAATGAATGAATGAAAGATGTATAAATGAAGAACTAATGAATGAATGAAAGATGTATAAATGAAGAACTCATGAATGAATGAAAGATGTAATAAATGAAGAACTAATGAATGAATGAAAGATGTATAAATGAAGAACTAATGAATGAATGAAAGATGTATAAATGAAGAACTAATGAATGAATGAAAGAGCTTGATGTCCTCTGTCCCGTGTTGTTGTGCAGGTCTGACGGATGACAAAGTGAAGGCCTACCTCTCCCTTCACCCTCAGATGCTGGATGAGTTTGTATCGGAGAGCGTGAGTTCAGAGACGCTGGACAGATGGCACAAGAGGAAGAGCAGCGGTAGCCTGCCTGCAGGTAACTCACACACACCTCTCACGATACACTGTTACATACTGTAGGTCTCAATGGAGCACCAGCTAGTTTATAGAGGATGTGTTGTCCTTATAAAGACTTTATGAATTACTGAAAAACTTCAATTCAACACAGTCTCAAATAGCCGCCTGTCCCTTTTAATAGCCGGGCAACGGCCCACATTTCAGCACATAAACTCCCTTTTCAAATAAACGCCGGATCTAAATGAATTGTTTACGAGGTTAGCATTAATTATCATTCATTGTTTATGAGGTTTAATGTTTGATGTGTTACATTAAATAATTCAGTAATGAGTCTAACAGTTATGGCTATCATCCATTTTTATCGCCAGTAAAAACTTCTAGCCATTGGCTGCTAACAGCTGAAAACTTCTAGCCATTGGCTGCTAAAAGCTGAGATCTGCCTGCCATTGGCTGCTAACAGCTGAGATCTGCTGCTGATTGGCTGCTATCAGTTGAGAACTGCCTGCTATTGGCTGCTAACAGTTGAGAACTGCCTGCCATTGGCTGCTAACAGCTGAGATCTGCTTGCCATTGGCTGCTAACAGCTGAGATCTGCTTGCCATTGGCTGCTAACAGTTGAGAACTGCCTGCCATTGGCTGCTAACAGTTGAGAACTGCCTGCCATTGGCTGCTAACAGCTGAGAACTGCTATCCATTGGCTGCTAACAGCTGAGAACTGCTAGCTAACTGGCAAAGAAAAAAACAGTCAACAGCTTCGAGAGTACAGTAACCTATAAATTGCTGATCGCCCTCTAGTGGCATAAGTAAGATCTGCCAAAAATGCACAGTCAAAGAGGAGAATAATTTTTAAAGTTTTTTTTTCTTCCTTCAAAATATAGACATACTATGTCAGAATAAACGTGACACTATCTAGGTTTCCATCCAATTCGCGACAAGATTTTCATGCATAAAACAATATACACATTTTCCCATCAGAGATGTGTTTCCATCAAACTGACTTTTACAGATAGGTTGTGCGTGATGACAGTGCACCTAAAAATAACTTTTGTGGTTAAATTGGGTTTGCGTTTAAAAAAAAAAAGATACATTGGTTTCTATCGCATTTTAAACTTTTACTTATGTTTTTGGCACTAAAAACTGTTGTGTTATTATAGCAAATGTACCCACTGTGGTCTTGGCACGACTGCCCTAGCTAACAGTTTGCAGATACAGTGTAGGTAGGCTAGTCCCCTGCATAATGACATTATTATGGATAAGAGCGAGAATATATTAAATGGTAGCCAAGAATCGATCATCATGTCATCAGAATAAGACCCTTGGTATTTATTGGAAAAGGAGAAAAGCTCATCGCCGTGCACTTTCACCACCCTGTGAAGTTCGTCAGAACTTATTTCATCTGTAGCTCTAGTAAACTGCATGGTTTCCCGAACTGTATCATCGGGTGACTCCCAAGTTTCCACCGATAGTTCTCGCATAATTCATTTTACGTACGCGAAAAGATCCCACCTTGTCGAACGAACACATTTTCTATCTGCTTTTATAACGGTGTTTCGTGTTCTCCGTCAGCTCAGTGATGTGACTTTTCATCGGGTCATTTCGTCAGGTCATTTCATCGGGTCATTTCGTCAGGTCATTTCGTCGGGTCATTTCGTCGGGTCATTTCGTCAGGTCATTTCGTCCGCGTGAAATGGTTGGATGGAAACGCGGTTACTGTCTGTAAATGATAACACGTTAGTGCAGGAAATGAAGTTATTGGTTTTAAAATGCTGGAAGGGAATGCCGAAATTAAACAAGATACTATTCAAAATGAGCAAAAGCTGTGTACATTAAGGAAATGGATGCCTGACTCACACAGAAGCCCGTCTCCTCTATTCAGTGCCTGTTGTGTTCATTGATCTCAGCAAATAAAGGCTTGAGCTATTTTAAGTTTTACGCTATGAAGCTTTTATAAGAACAGAGGCAGCAAGACTGCATGTAACAACCTCTATGTAGTGCTTATGAAGACTTTATGAATGACCTATGAAGCTTTTATAAGAGCAGCAGCAGGACTGCATGTAACAACCTCTATGTAGTGCCTATGCAGTGCTTATGAAGGCTTTATGAATGACCTATGAAGCGTTTATAAGAACAGTAGCAGCAGGACTGCATGTAACAACCTCTATGTAGTGCCTATGCAGTGCTTATGAAGTGCGTTATGAATGACCTATAAACCCTTTATAAGAACAGTAGCAGTTCTGCAGGTAACAAAAACCTTTCCTATTCTAAGCTCACAGACCTAGCACATCCATCAATGGCCCACAGGCCTGACTGGCCCCCATCTCTCCTACTGACGTCAGAAACAACCTCCTGGGACCAGCGCCGTCCCGAAAGGGGGGCAGGGTGTTTCTGTGTGTCAGTGTGTGTGGAGGGGGCTGGCCGAGGGTGTGGCTGTGAGTTGGGTTATGTTTAGGAGAGCTGGTAGAGGTGAGATTTGTCAATGTTTTTTTTGCCTTTTTCAGTTTTTCTACATGAGGGCTACAGACTGTAGCCAGTCAGACAATCAGCCAGGCAGTCAGCCAATCAGCCAGTCAGCCAATCAGCCAGTCAGCCAGGCAGTCAGCCAAACAGCCAGCCAGTCAGCCAATCAGCCAGGCAGTCAGCCAAACAGCCAGTCAGCCAGTCAGCCAATCAGCCAGGCACTCAGCCAAACAGCCAGTCAGCCAATCAGCCAGTCAGCCAGGCAGTCAGCCAAACAGCCAGCCAGTCAGCCAATCAGCCAGTCAGCCAGGCAGTCAGCCAAACAGCCAGTCATCCAGTCAGCCAATCAGCCAATCAGCCAGTCAGCCAGTCAGCCAATCAGCCAGTCAGCCAGTCAGCCAATCAGCCAGTCAGCCAAACAGCCAGTCAGCAAGTCAGCCAATCAGTCAGCCAAACAGCCAGTCAGCCAATCAGCCAGGCAGTCAGCCAAACAGCCAGTCAGCCAGGCAGTCAGCCAATCAGCCAATCAGCCAGTCAGTCAGCCAATCAGCCAGTCAGCCAAACAGCCAGTCAGCCAGGCAGTCAGCCAAACAGCCAGTCAGCCAGTCAGCCAATCAGCCAGTCAGCCAGGCAGTCAGCCAAACAGCCAATCAGCCAGGCAGTCAGCCAATCAGCCAGTCAGCCAAACAGCCAGTAAGCCAATCAGCCAGTCAGCCAGTCAAAGAGTATTATTATATCTTGTGTTCTTCATTTAGTCATTTAGCAGATGCTCTTATCCAAGTTGAACGTTTTATTAGTTGTGTGTACAGGATAAGCATGGTCTACACTGAGTATACAGGATAAGCATGGTCTACACTGAGTATACAGGATAAGCATGGTCTACACTGAGTGTACAGGATAAGCATGGTCTACACTGAGTATACAGGATAAGCATGGTCTACACTGAGTGTACAGGATAAGCATGGTCTACACTGAGTATACAGGATAAGCATGGTCTACACTGAGTGTACAGGATAAGCATGGTCTACACTGAGTGTACAGGATAAGCATGGTCTACACTGAGTGTACAGGATAAGCATGGTCTACACTGAGTGTACAGGATAAGCATGGTCTACACTGAGTGTACAGGATAAGCATGGTCTACACTGAGTGTACAGGATAAGCATGGTCTACACTGAGTGTACAGGATAAGCATGGTCAACACTGAGTGTACAAAACATTAAGAACACCTGCTCTTTCCATGGGAACAGACTGACCAGGTAAATCCAGGTGAAAGATATGATCCCTTATCGATGTCACCTGTTAAATCCACTTCAATCAGTGTAGATGAAGGGGAGGAGGCGGGTTAAAGAAGGATTTTTAAGTCTTGAGACATGGATTGTGTATGTGTGCCATTCAGAGGGTGAATGGACAAGACAAAATATTTAAGTACCTTTTGAACGGGGGTATGGTAGTAGGCGCCAGGCGCACCGGTTTGTGTCAAGAACTGCAACGCTACCGGGTTTTCCACGCTCAACAGTTTCCTGTGTGTATCAAGAATGGTCCACCATCCAAAGGACATCCAGCCAACTTGACACAACTTTGGAAATCATTGGAGTCAACATGGGCCGACACCTTGTAGAGTCCAATACCCTGACGAATTGAGTCTGTTCTGAGGGCAAAAGGGAAGGGGTGCAACTCCATATTAGGAAGGTGTTCTTAATGTTTTGTACACTCAGTGTACATCGTCCAATCAAAATGCTTACTTGCAGGTTCCTTCTGGACAATACAACAACAATAATAAATAATACAAGAAAAGAATATGAAGATAAAGTAAATGTCTCAGTAGAATAGAATAAACATTTTAGCATCAGGATAATACAAGAAGGCACATTTTACAGTCCAATATTTACACGTGTTTTGGGTATTTATTTTTTAATTGAACCTTTAAGGGGGGGGGGTGGCAGTGTATACATTTGAGCAGTATAAGAAGAGTCAGCGGTTGTGATGTGTGTTACGGTGCGGAGAATCACAGCAGGTGGTCAGTCCAGTTCAAGTGTTCAGCCAGTCTGATGGTTTGTAGAGAGAAACTGTCTCTGGACCTGTTGGTATCAGACCTCATGCTCTGATACAGTCTGATGGTTTGTAGGAGAGAAACTGTCTCTGAGCCTGTTGGTATCAGACCTCATGCTCTGATACAGTCTGATGGTTTGTAAGAGAGAAACTGTCTCTGGACCTGTTGGTATCAGACCTCATGCTCTGATACAGTCTGATGGTTTGTAAGAGAGAAACTGTCTCTGGACCTGTTGGTATCAGACCTCATGCTCTGATACAGTCTGATGGTTTGTAGAGAGAAACTGTCTCTGAGCCTGTTGGTATCAGACCTCATGCTCCGATACCATCTGCCCGACTATAAGGAAGAGATCAGCTCGCGGCTGGGCTGTGTGGGGTTCTTGATGATGCTACAGGCCTTCCTCTGGCACCATTTCAACTAGTCCTGAATGGGTGGAAGCAAGGTCCCCGTGATGATGTTCACCACCCGCTGGAGGGCCTTGCGGTCGTGGACGAAGCAATTCCCGTACCAGGCCGTGATGCAACCGGTCAGGATGCTCTCGATGGCGTAGCGGTAGTATTTGGAGAGCAGCCAGCCGCCTTAGAAAGTAGAGACGCTGTTGCGCCATCTTGACCAGAGTGGTGGTGTTGTTGGTCCATGTCAAGTCCTCTGTGATGTGGACTCTGAGGAACTTAAAACTGCTGACTCTCTCTACTGCAGTACCATTCACGTGGATTGGGGTATGTTCCCTCCTCTGATTCCGGAAGTCAACAATTAACTCCTTTCTTTTGCTGACGTTGAGGGAGATGTTGGTGTCAAGACACCACATTTGCCAGTTCACTTACCTCCTCCCTATAGGCTGACTCGTCGTGGTTGGTTATCAGGCCTGTAACCGTGGTGTCGTCAGCAAGCTTGGTGGTGTCGTGCAAAGCCATGCAGTCGTGGGTGAACAGGGAGTACAGAAGAGGACTGTGGATACAGTGGAGGTAAACCTAGGCATTGAGGGATGATGAGAGAGATATTGTCTCTAGAAACATCATTTAAATGAGGTGATGTCATCGCATGTGTGGGAGGTGGAACTGAAGGGTTGGATAAGGTATAGTGAGCAGGGCTAGAGGCTCTATAGTGAAATAAGACAATAAACACTAACCAGAACAGCAATGGACAAGGCATATTGACATTAGGGAGAGGCATGCGTAGCCAAGTGATCATAGGATCCAGTGAGTAGTGAGGTTGGTTGGAGACACAGCGATTCAGACAGCTAGCAGGCCGGGGCTAGCAAGCTAGCAGACGGGCCTCAGAGGGACGTCGTGACGGAGGAAGTCTGTTTATAGCCTCCTCGTGCATTTACGTCGGTAAACCAGTTGTTATGGATTAGTAAGGTTCCGTGTGGTAAAGGGGACCAGCCCAATTGGCAAAAATAGGTAAAGTGGACCAAGAAATTGTCCGATGGACATATTCAGCTAACAGTCGATATGCTCTAGACAGCTAGCGGGCCGCGGCTAGCAGGTTATCAGATGGGCATTCAGGGGACGTCGCGACGGAGGGGCCAGTTGAATAACCCCCTCGGGCAGATCTCCATTGAGAGGGGTTTAATCAGCTCCAGCTGTTCATCATTGAGACGGGTTTGATCAGCTCCAGCTGTTCTCCATTGAGACGGGTTTGATCAGCTCCAGCTGTTCTCCATTGAGAGGGGTTTGATCAGCTCCAGCTGTTCTCCATTGAGAGGGGTTTGATCAGCTCCAGCTGTTCTCCATTGAGACGGGTTTGATCAGCTCCAGCTGTTCTCATTGAGAGGAAGCCTTTCTCTGTTGTTGACGTCAGCAAGTCTGTAATCCAGGCCAGTGCACACACACACACACACACACACACACACACACACACACACACACACACACACACACACACACACACACACACACTCCCCAGAAAAACAAGCAGGTCATTGTGCCCTCTTCCTTATTATGGTGCATTCTGGGAAGTGTAGTCAGGTAGAAGGTGTTCTGTCCTAGACGGGAGTTGGTCAGAGGGGGCAGGGCCAGGGCTGTTATGTTTGCCAGACTGATGACGAAGTACGCCCTCTCTCTGTCACTCTCCCTATCTCTGTTTCTCTCTCTCTCTCTCAATCTCTCTTTCTGTCTCTCTTGTTCTCTCTCACTTTGTCTCTGTCTCTTTTTTTCTCTGTCTCCTTTTCTCTCTCTCTCTCTCTCTCAATCTCTCTTTCTGTCTCTCTTGCGCTCTCTCACTTTGTCTCTGTCTCTTTTTTTCTCTGTCTCCTTTTCTCTCAATCTCTCTTTCTGTCTCTCTTGCGCTCTCTCACTTTGTCTCTGTCTCTTTTTTTCTCTGTCTCCTTTTCTCTCTCTCTCTCTCAATCTCTCTTTCTGTCTCTCTTGCGCTCTCTCACTTTGTCTCTGTCTCTTTTTTTCTCTGACTCCTTTTCTCTCTCTCTCTCTCAATCTCTCTTTCTGTCTCTCTTGCGCTCTCTCACTTTGTCTCTGTCTCTTTTTTTCTCTGTCTCCTTTTCTCTCTCTCTCTCTCAATCTCTCTTTCTGTCTCTCTTGTTCTGTCTCACTTTGTCTCTGTCTCTTTTTTTCTCTGTCTCCTTTTCTCTCTCTCTCTCTCTCAATCTCTCTTTCTGTCTCTCTTGCGCTCTCTCACTTTGTCTCTGTCTCTTTTTTTCTCTGTCTCCTTTTCTCTCTCAATCTCTCTTTCTGTCTCTCTTGTTCTCTCTCACTTTGTCTCTGTCTCTTTTTTTCTCTGTCTCCTTTTCTCTGTCTCCTTTTCTCTCTCTCTCTCTCAATCTCTCTTTTCTGTCTCTCAATTTAAATTTTATTTGAAGGGCTTAATGGCATTGGAAACGTTGTTAACATTGCCAAAGAAGTAGATAATAAGTAGATAATAACCAAAAGTGAAATAAACAATACAAATGTACATTAAACATTACACTCACAGAAGTTCTAAAAGAAAAAAGACATTTAAAATGTCATGTTATGTCCAAATAGTTGAAGTACAAAAGGGAAAATAAATTAGCATAAATATGGGTTGTATTTACAATGGTGTGTGTTCTTCACTGGTTGCCCTTTTCTTGTGGCAACAGGTCACAAATCTTGCTGCTGTGATATTGGCACACTGTGGAATTTCACCCAGTAGATATGGGAGTTTATCAAAATTGGGTGTCTTTTCTAATTATGTGTGGATCTGTGTAATCTGAGGGAAATATGTATCTCTAATATGGTCATACATTGGGCAGGAGGTTAGGAAGTGCAGCTCAGTTTCCACCTAATTTTGTGGGCAGTGAGCACATAGCCTGTCTTCTCTTGAGAGCCATGTCTGCCTACGGTGGCATTTCTCAATAGCAAGGCTATGCTCACTGAGTCTGTACATAGTCAAAGCTTTCCTTAAGTTTGGGTCAGTGACAGTGGTCAGGTATTCTGCCAGTGTGTACTCTCTGTTTAGGGACAAATAGTAAATATTACTAAAGCAGCAATGTATACAATATACATTGTAATAAAATAATGAAGAAAAATAATATCCCCACTAGTATAATTTATACCTCTAATATCTCTACCATCACCACTAGTATCATTTATACCTCTAATATCTCTACCATCCTCACTAGTATCATTTATACCTCTAATATCTCTACTACTACCATCACCACTAGTATCATTTATACCTGTAATATCTCTACCATTACCCCTAGTATCATTTATACCTCTAATATCTCTACTACTACCATCACCACTAGTATCATTTATACCTCTAATATCTCTACCATTACCCCTAGTATCATTTATACCTCTAATATCTCTACTACTACCACTACCACTATTATCATTTATACCTCTAATATCTCTACTACTACCACTACCACTAGTATCATTTATACCTCTAATATCGCTACTACTACCATTAGTATAATTTATACCTCTAATATCTCTACCATCCTCACTAGTATCATTTATACCTCTAATATCTCTACTACTACCACTACCACTAGTATCATTTATACCTCTAATATCTCTACTACTACCACTAGTATCATTTATACCTCTAATATCTCTAATACCATTACCACTAGTATCATTTATACCTCTAATATCTCTACTACTACTATTACCACTAGTATCATTTCTACCTCTAATATCTCTACTACCACCACTAGTATAATTTATACCTCTAATATCTCTACTACCATCACCACTAGTATCATTTATACCTCTAATATCTCTACTACTACTATTACCACTAGTATCATTTATACCTCTAATATCTCTACTACTACCATTACCACTAGTATAATTTATACCTCTAATATCTCTACCACCATTACCACTAGTATCATTTACACCTCTAATATCTCTACTACTACCATCACCACTAGTATCATTTATACCTCTAATATCTCTACTACTACGATCACCACTAGTATCATTTATACCTCTAATATCTCTACTACTACTATTACCACTAGTATCATTTATACCTCTAATATCTCTACTACTACCATTACCACTAGTATCATTTATACCTCTAATATCTCTACCATCACCACTAGTATCATTTATACCTCCAATATCTCTACCATCACCACTAGTATCATTTATACCTCTAATATCACTACTATTACCACTAGTATCATTTATACCTCTAATATCTCTATTACTGCCATTAGTATAATTTATACCTCTAATATCTCTACCACCATTACCACTAGTATCATTTATACCTCTAATATCTCTACTACTACCATCACCACTAGTATCATTTATACCTCTAATATCTCTACTACTACTATTACCACTAGTATCATTTATACCTCTAATATCTCTACTACTACCATTACCACTAGTATCATTTATACCTCTAATATCTCTACCATCACCACTAGTATCATTTATACCTCGAATATCTCTACCATCACCACTAGTATCATTTATACCTCTAATATCTCTACCATCACCACTAGTATCATTTATACCTCTAATATCTCTACTACCATTACCACTAGTATCATTTATACCTCTAATATCTCTACTACTACCATTAGTATAATTTATACCTCTAATATCTCTTCTACTACCATTACCACTAGTATCATTTATACCTCTAATATCTCTACCATCACCACTAGTATCATTTATACCTCGAATATCTCTACCATCACCACTAGTATCATTTATACCTCTAATATCTCTACTACCATTACCACTAGTTTCATTTATACCTCTAATATCTCTACTACTACCATTAGTATAATTTATACCTCTAATATCTCTACTACTACCACTACCACTAGTATCATTTATACCTCTAATATCTCTACTACTACCATTAGTATAATTTATACCTCTAATATCTCTACTACTACCATTACCACTAGTAGCATTTATACCTCTAATATCTCTACTACTACCACTACCACTAGTATCATTTATACCTCTAATATCTCTACTACTACCACTAGTATCATTTATACCTCTAATATCTCTACTACACCACTACCACTAGTATCATTTATACCTCTAATATCTCTACTACTACCATTAGTATAATTTATACCTCTAATATCTCTACTACTACCATTACCACTAGTATCATTTATACCTCTAATATCTCTACTACTACCACTACCACGAGTATCATTTATAACTCTAATATCTCTACTACTACCATTAGTATAATTTATACCTCTAATATCTCTACCCCAATTACCACTATTATCATTTATACCTCTAATATCTCTACCCCAATTACCACTAGTATCATTTATACCTCTAATATCTCTACCATCACCACTAGTATCATTTATACCTCTAATATCTCTACTACTACCATTAGTATAATTTATACCTCTAATATCTCTACTACTATCATCACCACTAGTAGCATTTATACCTCTAAAATCTCTACTACTACTATTACCACTAGTATCATTTATACCTCTAATATCTCTACTACTACCATTACCACTAGTAGCATTTATACCTCTAATATCTCTACTACTACTATTACCACTAGTATCATTTATACCTCTAATATCTCTACTACTACCATTACCACTAGTATCATTTATACCTCTAATATCTCTACTACTACCATTACCACTAGTAGCATTTATACCTCTAAAATCTCTACTACTACCATTACCACTAGTATCATTTATACCTCTAATATCTCTACCATCACCACTAGTATCATTTATACCTCTAATATCTCTACCATCACCACTAGTATAATTTATACCTCTAATATCTCTACCACCATCACCACTAGTATCATTTATACCGCTAATATCTCTACTACTACCATTAGTATAATTTATACCTCTAATATCTCTACTACTACCATTACCACTAGTATCATTTATACCTCTAATATCTCTACTACTGCCATTAGTATAATTTATACCTCTAATATCTCTACTACTATCATCACCACTAGTAGCATTTATACCTCTAATATCTCTACTACTACCACTACCACTAGTATCATTTATACCTCTAATATCTCTACAAATTATTTTTTTTATTTACTGCCAGGGCCCAATATTACACTGTTAAGGTTCTGTTGAAGACCTTCTTTGGTCGGTGATAGTAGAACCAAATCATGTCCCTCTCTCTCTTTCTGTCTCTGTTTATAGCTGGGAGCCACAGAGAAACAGACTGGCTGCCTGGATTGTGAATCACAGTGTGTGTGTTGGAAAAAATGACAAACAAATCAAACTAAATGATTGGATGTTATTTATCTTTGTGTAGCATAAGATTATTAAATACATCAATCAATGTACATGTAAAACAACAATTACAAAAAAACAACCTGCAGTAGAGGATGCTGGGAAAAAAAGTGAATTTGTTATCATAACTTCAAAATAGAGTTGATGGGATTTCTTATTTAGTTCTGAGTCAGTACCACAAGCATTTTTACAAGTAATAATAACTTATCTTTGACTTTGAGTTCAACTTACTAGAAGTACTTGAGTTAAAAATGAGGGTTTGTGTGTGCGTATCTGTGCCAGTGTGTGTGTGTGTGTGTGTGTGCGTGTGTGTGTAGGTATAGATGGCCTGTGCTGAGCCGGGCTGGGTTAGTGAAGTGTACTGACCTGAATTGGAAGGTGTGTGTGACAGATAGCAGGGCAGATTGAAGAGGGAGACTGAGAGGCAGGTAGCAGGACATGGTAAGTCTAGAGGTGGACTGACCTAATGAAAGTAGACTGAGAGGCAGAATTACACATCATTCACTAGCCAGTGACTTGCAGGTAGGGTCACAAAATTCTGGTAATTTTCCCAAAATAATGGGGGTGGTTTCTTCTATGTGTAGGCTAGTGAAAGCACCGAGGGCCTCTCTCTCAGAGCACCGAGGGCCTCTCTCTCAGAGCACCGAGGGCCTCTCTCTCAGAGCACCGTGGGCCTCTCTCTCAGAGCACCGAGGGCCTCTCTCTCAGAGCACCGAGGGCCTCTCTCTCAGAGCACCGAGGGCCTCTCTCTCAGAACACCGAGGGCCTCTCTCTCAGAGCACCGAGGGCCTCTCTCTCAGAGCACCGAGGGCCTCTCTCTCAGAGCACCGAGGGCCTCTCTCTCAGAGCACCGAGGGCCTCTCTCTCAGAGCACCGAGGGCCTCTCTCTCAGAGCACCGAGGGCCTCTCTCTCAGAACACCGAGGGCCTCTCTCTCAGAGCACCGAGGGCCTCTCTCTCAGAACACCGAGGGCCTCTCTCTCAGAACACCGAGGGCCTCTCTCTCAGAGCACCGAGGGCCTCTCTCTCAGAGCACCTATTGACATAGTATAATAGCTCAAAAACATTTTTTATCAACAAAATGATACATTAATCAGTTGTTTATGGTGATTTCAGATAATAGTGGGGGGACAAAAAGCATAAATTGCCCCGAACCTTAATCTGTTAGTGGGCTGGTAGATTCTCAGTCTGCCCAGTGGCTCAGCTCACGTGGTAGGATCTCAGTCTGCCCAGTGGCTCAGCTCAGGTGGTAGATTCTCAGTCTGCCCAGTGGCTCAGCTCAGGTGGTAGATTCTCAGTCTGCCCAGTGGCTGAGCTCAGGTGGTAGGATCTCAG
>NC_143037.1:6437500-6450000 GCF_057628025.1 Oncorhynchus mykiss | reverse complement strand
TCATACCCACGGTGAAATATGGAGGGGGGTCAGTGATGTTTTGGGGCTGTTTTAATTCCAGAGGTCCATGGGCACCTCATACCCACGGTGAAATATGGAGGGGGGTCAGTGATGTTTTGGGGCTGTTTTAATTCCAGAGGTCCAGGGGCACCTCATACCCACGGTGAAATATGGAGGGGTGTCAGTGATTTTTTGGGGCTGTTTTAATTCCAGAGGTCCAGGGGCACCTCATACCCACGGTGAAATATGGAGGGGGGTCAGTGATGTTTTGGGACTGTTTTAATTCCAGAGGTCCAGGGGCACCTCATACCCACGGTGAAATATGGAGGGGGGTCAGTGATGTTTTGGGTCTGTTTTAATTCCAGAGGTCCAGGGCAACTGGTTAAGATAAATGGCATAATGAATTCCACTAAGTATCAGGCAATTTTGGCTGACAATCTGATTGCCTCTGCCGGAAGGCTGGGACTTGGCCGTAGGTGGACTCTCCAACAAGACAATGACCCGAAACATACCTCAAGGTCCACACAGAAATGGTTATGTGACAACAAAATCAATGTTCTGTCATGGCCATCTCAGTGGCCGGACCTCAAACCAATGGAAAACATGTGGGCTGAGTGGAAGAGGGCAGTTGATAAGCACAAACCCAAGAATGTGAAGGATCTTTAAAGGATCTGCATAGAGGAATGGCCCAAAATCCCTCCAAATGTGTTCCTTAACCTTGTCAAACATTACAGGAAACTCCATGCTGTTATCCTTACCAGAGGTGGTTGCACTAAGTACTAAATGAGGAGTGCCAATAATTATGAAAACTTGATTTGATTTTAGTGAAATGTATTTTGTATTAAATAATTGTATTGATTTTGGTGGGTTCCATTGGAACATTATTAAAGTACAGTATTTCTCACATGTTGGTATTTTGAGTTTCTCTCTATAATTATATTGTTTAATGTATTGTTTGTGCATTGCCAGTCAGGGGTGCCAGTCTTTTTGGACCCCAATGTATATATCTTATTTTTTTAACACATATTTAACCACATTTTTAGGGTAGGCATAAAACTACCTCCAGACGGATCCCGGTAACCGGGCCACCTCCAGACGGATCCCGGTAACCGGGCCACCTCCAGACGGATCCCGGTAACCGGGCCACCTCCAGACGGATCCCGGTAACCAGGCTACCTCCAGACGGATCCCGGTAACCAGGTTACCTCCAGAAGGATCCCGGTAACAAGGTTACCTCCAGACGGATCCCGGTAAACAGTGGCCCGGTTACCGGGATCCGTCTGGAGGTAGCCCGGTTACCGGGATCCGTCTGGAGGTAGTTTTATGCCTACCCCCCCCAAAAAAAATTACATATATATATCTGTATATGTATTATCATATATTCGTTTTTGTGGGTCAAATCGTTCGGAAGCTACAGACGATTACGTGAGAAGACAGATGTCCCAGGATGACCTCACGGTCTGAGAAACACCGCTGTAGCTCGACCACCTGTCACCGCGGATACGGAAAGCCGCCATGCGGTGTATTGAGACACAACAACAACAACAACAAAAAACAGATATATATCTGGTTTAAACTGAAGGATTTTGATGGGATTTATTATGTTACTTAGATTAACGTACCGGGTGCGTTAACAGACTCCAGGAGGCGATTACAACGCCTCTCTCTAGACCTCTGAATCAGCCGACGAAGCAAGAAACGCCTCAGTTTGATATCTGCTGATGCTTAAAGGGCATCAGACCTTAAATAATACTACATTTCCTTTCCTTAATAAACACCCTTTGAGCCCCAAAACTTGTTCTAACAATAAAAAGGTTTGAGCCGAATCTTCGTTATCGCTATCTATGTTTTCAGATACAGACCGGGAGGATGTCGAGAGGACACATAGAGCCAGACAGCTGCAACGAAACACTCATTCACACAGACACACAGGCTAGTCTGGATAGCACCACATGAAACACAGTCTAAAATGCACCTGCCTTCCTGACAGTGTGTGTGTGTGTATGTGTGTGTTGTATAGCATGCATATGTGTGTGTGTTGCTTGTGAGAGAGATCGCTTAGCTAGCACACATACAAGAGCTTGCCAGGATGAAAAACTATAACCTAATTTTAGTCGTAACACACACCCTGTTACCCAAGGGAGTGTGTGTGTATGTGTGTGTGTCGGTAATGATTAGCAGCAGCGCAATGTAATACTGATTACTATGCTGAGACTGCTGCTGATCAGATTGTGCAGAGAGAGACATTCTGTAGTGTGTGTGTGTGTGTGTGTGTGTGTGTGTGTGTTGGAGAGTGTGTGTGTGTGCCTCCACTCCTCTGGGAAGGCTTTCCACTAGATGTTGGAACATTGCTGCGGGGACTTGCTTCCAATCAGCCACAAGAACATTAGTGAGGTCGGTCACTGATGTTGGGCGATTAGGCCTGGCTCACAGTCGCTGTTCCAATTCATCCCAAAGGTGTTCGATGGAGTTAAGGTCAGGGCTCTGTGGAGGCCAGTCAAGTTCTTCCACAATCGATCTCGACAAACCATTTCTGTATGGGCCTTGCTTTATGCACAGGGTCACTGTCATGCTGAAACAGGAAAGGGTCTTCCCCAAACTGTTGCCACAAAGTTGGAAGCACAGAATCATCTAGAATGTCATTGTATGCTGTAACGTTAAGATTTCCCTTCACTGGAACTAAGGGGCCTCCTCCACCAAACTTTACAGTTGGGCACTACACATTGGGGCAGGTAGCGTTCTCCTGGCATCCGCCAAACCCAGATACATCCGTCGCACTGCCAGATGGTGAAGTGTGATTCATCACTCCAGAGAACGCGTTTCCACTGCCCCAGAGTCCACGAGCTTCACACCATTCCAGCCACGGAAAACACACACACTGACACACACTCCAATGAAACGCGGCGCTGCAGAGGCAGTTGCAGTGCATTGTGGTACATCGGGTTTATCAAACGTACAGTTGAAGTCAGAAGTTTACATACACCTTAGCCAAATACATTTAAACTCAGTTTTTCACAATTCCTGACATTTAATTCCAGTAAAAATTCCCTGTCTTAGGTCAGTTAGGATCACCACTTTATTTTAAGAATGTGAAATGTCAGAATAATAGTAGAGAGAATGATTTATTTCAGCTTCTATTTCTTTCTTCACATTCCCAGTGGGTCAGAAGTTTACATACACTCAATTAGTATTTGGTAGCATTGCCTTTAAATTGTTTAACTTGGGTCAAACGTTTCAGGTAGCCTTCCACAAGCTTCCCACAATAAGTTGGGTGAATTGTGGCCCATTCCTCCTGACAGGGCTGGTGTAACTGAGTCAGGTTTGTAGGCCTTCTTGCTCTCACACACTTTTTCAGTTCTGCCAACAAATTTTCTATAGGATTGAGGTCAGGGCTTTGTGATGGCCACTCCGATACCTTGACTTTGTTGTCCTTAAAGCCATTTTGCCACAACTTTGGAAGTATACTTGGGGTCATTGTCCATTTGGAAGACCCATTTGCAACCAATCTTTAACTTTCTGACTGATGTCTTGAAATGTTGCTTCAATATATCCACATAATTTTCCTACCTCATGATACCATCTATTTTGTGAATTGCACCAGTCCCTCCTGCAGCAAAGCACCCCCACAACATGATGCTGCCACCCCCGTGCTTCACGGTTGGGATGGTGTTCTTCGGCTTGCAAGCCTCCCCCTTTTTCCTCCAAACATAACGATGGTCATTATGGCCAAACAGTTCTATTTTCGTTTCATCAAACCAGAGGACATTTCTCCAAAAAGTACAATCTTTGTCCCCAAGTGCAGTTGCAAACCGTAGTCTGGCTTTTTTATGGCGGTTTTGGAGCAGTGGCTTCTTCCTTGCTGAGCGGCCTTTCAGGTTATGTCAATATAGGACTCATTTTACTGTGGATATAGATACTTTTGTACCTGTTTCCCCCAGCATCTTCACAAGGTCCTTAGCTGTTGTTCTAGGATATATTTGCACTTTTCGCACCAAAGTACATTCATCTCTAGGAGACAGAACGAGTCTCCTTCCTGAGCGGTATGACGGTTGCGTGGTCCCATGGTGTTTATACTTGCGTACTATTGTTTGTACAGATGAATGTGGTACCTTCAGGCGTTTGGAAATTGCTCCCAAGGATGAACCAGACTTGTGGAGGTCCACAATTTTCTTTCTGAGGTCTTGGCTGATTTCTTTAGATTTTCACATGATGTCAAGCAAAGAGGAATTGAGTTTGAAGGTAGGCCTTGAAATACAGTGGGGAGAACATGTATTTGATACACTGCCGATTTTGCAGGTTTTCCTACTTACAAAGCATGTAGAGGTCTGTAATTGTTATCATAGGTTCACTGCAACTGTGAGAGACGGAATCTAAAACAAAACTCCAGAAAATCACATTGTATGATATTTAAGTCATTATTATTTTTAATTTGCATTTTATTGCGTGACGTTACGTACCTCTGACAGTCTGGCACATTTCAGCTTTTCTGTCCTCCAATAATCGGTATTGGCGTTGAAAAATCATAATCGATCGACCTCTACTTCTGACCCACTGGAATTGTAATACAGTGAATTATAAGTGAAATAATCTTGTCTGTAAATAATTGTTGGAAAAATGACTTGTGTCATCCACAAAGTAGATGTCCTAACCGACTTGCCAAAACTATAGTTTGTTAACAAGACATTTGTGGAGTTGTTGAAAAACGAGTTTTAATGACTCCAACCTAAGTGTCTGTAAACTTCTGACTTCAACTGTATGAGTAGACGGCTTGACAGAAATGGTAGCAGAATGAATGAATGTTGAGCTTTTGTTGTTCACACATCTAGATGATATGTTCTGACACTGTCGAGGCGTTAGGCTTATGAGCAGCTGCTCTGCCACGGAAACCCATTTCATAACCCATCCCGACAAAACAGTGCTTGTGCTGACGTTGCTTCCAGAGGCCAACTACCCATTTCACTGCTAACACACACCCAGCTCTGGATATCCCATCTTTCCCTGAGCAGAACACAAAGTCACTGAAACACCATCTGAAATATTCAACAGCAACCCTGTCAACAGCACCCCAACCTTGGAATCAATGTCATACCGCCAGAGAGAGAGAGAGAGAGAGAGAAGGAAGAGGAGAGAAGGAGAGAGAGAGGGAAGGAAGAGGAGAGAAGGAGAGAAGGAGAGAGAGGGAAAGAAGAGGATAGATAGAAGAGTGAGGATAGAGAGAGAGGAGAAAGAGAGAGAGGGGGAAAGAGGGAGATGAGGGGGAAGAGAGAGCGATAGAGGAGAGAGGAGAGGGAAAGAGGAGAGAGAGAGAGGAGAGGGGAAAGAGAGAGAGAGAGGAGAGAGAGAGAGGAGAGGGGAAAGAGGAGAGAGAGAGGGGGAAAGAGGAGAGAGAGCGAGAGGGGGAAAGTGAGAAAGGGAAACAGGAGGGAGAACAAGGGAAAGAGGAGAGAGGAGAGGGGAAAGAGAGAGGGGGAATGTCAGAGAGAGAGAGGGAGAGAGAAAGAGGGAGAGAGAGAGGAGAGAGAGATGAGAGAGAGAGAGAGAGAGAGAGACAGAGAGAGACAGAGAGAGAGAGACAGAGAGAGAGAGAGAGAGAGAGAGAGAGAGAGAGAGAGAGAGGATAGAGAGGGGAAACGGAGACGTAGAGGATGAAAGGATCAGAGGAAGAATGAATAGCAGCAGGGGAGGGATGGTGATGAATGTAAGCCGGAGTATGACAGCGTGATACATCAGAGATGGTGTGTGTTCATCCATGAGCTACTCTGCAGCAGACTGATGTGTCCTGTAGAAGAAAACGTGCCTAGGAGTGTGTGTGTGTGTGTGTGTGTGTGTGTGTGTACATGCTTGTCAGAGGAATGTGTGTGTTTGTCTAGTGGAGGAGGGGTATATAGAGAGAAGAGAGGCAGAGAAGAAGAGTGTGTAAGAAGGAGGGGGGGGATGGGGTAAACTGCTGATCACTACAGTAAAGGAATCCCTAGACTAGAAAGAGGGGTTATCCCTCTCTCACTGTCATTCACCCTCCCTCCTCCCTCCCTTCCTCCCTCCCTCGTTCTCTCTCTGAATCTTTATGTGTTTCCCTGTTTGATGTGTTCCAGCCTCACCTCTTCTCTGCACTGAAACTTCCTTTGCATTTCAGCACGCTGTGTGTGTGTGTGTGTGTGTGTGTGTGTGTGTGTGTGTGTGTGTGTGTGCACATAGTGCGTACAAGCTGCTAATTATACTAGCTACTCCACTTCAGAAAACGCCCAACACTTTGAATTCTCACACACACGAAACTAGCAGTTTCTGAACAAGCAGATGTTCCCCTGGTGTGCTAGACAAGAGGACCAATCTAGTACAGAATGTTTAGTCCTCATACTTCCCCTCACACCATCTCCCCCCATGCATGAAGCAGGACATTGATGACATACATGGTAATATCTGTCATCATGTAAATGTGCCAATGATAACCAGTGCTTATACACACACACACACACACACACACACACACACAGCATGACACAGCAGTTTAGAATGCTCCTCTCCTCTGACAGTCTGACACATTTCCTCCCCAAACCCACCGCAATGGAGAGAGGGGCACAGAGCATGGCAGGACACAGACAGAGAGAGGAGCATGGCAGGACACAGACAGAGAGAGGAGCATGGCAGGACACAGACAGAGAGAGGAGCATGGCAGGACACAGACAGGAGCATGGCAGGACAGAGACAGGAGCATGGCAGGACACAGACAGAGACAGGAGCATGGCAGGACACAGACAGAGACAGGAGCATGGCAGGACACAGACAGAGAGAGGAGCATGGCAGGACACAGACAGGAGCATGGCAGGACAGAGACAGGAGCATGGCAGGACACAAACAGGAGCATGGCAGGACACAGACAGAGAGAGGAGCATGGCAGGACACAGACAGAGACAGGAGCATGGCAGGACACAGACAGAGAGAGGAGCATGGCAGGACACAGACAGAGAGAGGAGCATGGCAGGACACAGACAGAGAGAGGAGCATGGCAGGACACAGACAGAGAGAGGAGCATGGCAGGACACAGACAGAGAGAGGAGCATGGCAGGACACAGACAGAGACAGGAGCATGGCAGGACACAGACAGAGACAGGAGCATGGCAGGACACAGACAGAGACAGAGACAGGAGCATGGCAGGACAGAGACAGAGAGAGGAGCATGGCAGGACACAGACAGAGACAGAGACAGGAGCATGGCAGGACACAGACAGAGACAGGAGCATGGCAGGACACAGACAGGAGCCTGGCAGGACAGAGACAGGAGCATGGCAGGACACAGACAGAGACAGGACCATGGCAGGACAGAGACAGAGACAGGAGCATGTCAGGACACAGACAGAGACAGGAGCATGGCAGGACACAGACAGGAGCATGGCAGGACAGAGACAGAGACAGGAGCATGGCAGGACAGAGACAGAGACAGGAGCATGGCAGGACACAGACAGGAGCATGGCAGGACACAGACAGGAGCATGGCAGGACACAGACAGAGACAGGACCATGGCAGGACAGAGACAGGACCATGGCAGGACAGAGACAGGACCATGGCAGGACACAGACAGAGACAGGACCATGGCAGGACAGAGACAGGACCATGGCAGGACACAGACAGAGACAGGAGCTTCTCCAAGCTCTGATGGTGCTGATGGTCATTAGTAGCCTACCAAACTTGCTAACTGCTTGGTACTCAGCATTCCATTGTCCCTCTAATCACTCTGACATCAGTGCAAATGTAATGGAAAATCTAATCAAACACTACATGAGAACCCATGAGCTCATGTTGTGCACCATTTCTATAGGCTATGCAATTGGGTGAATTTTTTTTTTTGATGGCCTCTATTAAAAAGAGGAGGATCCCTTCAGCTTTCTATAGGCTAAGACACCGCCACTCAGACACAGCCACTCACAGACACAGTCACTCACAGACACAGCCACTCACAGACACAGCCACTCACAGACACAGCCACTCACAGACACAGCCACTCACAGACACAGCCACTCACAGACACAGCCACTCACAAACACAGCCACTCACAAACACAGCCACTCAGAAACACAGCCACTCAGAAACACAGCCACTCAGAAACACAGTCACTCACAGACACAGTCACTCACAGACACAGTCACTCACAGACACAGTCACTCACAGACACAGCCACTCAGAGACACAGCCACTCAGAGACAGAGACAGCCACTCAGAGACAGAGACAGCCACTCACAGACACAGCCACTCAGAGACACAGCCACTCAGAGACAGACACAGCCACTCAGAGACACACACACACCCTGCTGTCATCTAACCTCCACAGGCTGATCCTATAGAGAGAGAGAGAGAAAAGCCAGGCTGGTCATATAGACAGAGAGAAAAGCCAGGCTGATCCTACAGAGAGAGCGAAAAGCCAGGCTGATCCTACAGAGAGAGAGAGATAGAGAGAGAGAGAGAAAAGCCAGGCTGATCCTATAGAGAGAGAGAAAAGCCAGGCTGATCCTACAGAGAGAGAGAAAAGCCAGGCTGATCCTAGAGAGAGAGAGAGAGAAAAGCCAGGCTGATCCTACAGAGAGAGAAAAGCCAGGCTGATCCTATAGAGAGAGAAAAGCCAGGCAGATCCTATAGAGAGAGAGAAAAGCCAATGCTGATCCTATAGAGAGAGAGAAAAGCCAGGCTGATCCTATAGAGAGAGAAAAGCCAGGCTGATCCTATAGAGAGAGAGAAAAGCCAGGCTGATCCTATAGAGAGAGAGAAAAGCCAGGCTGATCCTATAGAGAGAGAAAAGCCAGGCTGATCCTAGAGAGAGAGAGAAAAGAAAGGCTGATCCTACAGAAAGAAAAGACAGGCTGATCCTATAGAGAGAAAAGCCAGGCTGATCCTACAGAGAGAAAAGCCAGGCTGATCCTACAGAGAGAAAAGCCAGGCTGATCCTACAGAGAGAAAAGCCAGGCTGATCCTACAGAGAGAAAAGCCAGGCTGATCCTATAGAGAGAGAGAAAAGCAAGGATGATCCTACAGAGAGAAAAGCCAGGCTGATCCTATAGAGAGAGAGAAAAGCAAGGATGATCCCACAGAGAGAAAAGCCAGGCTGATTCTACAGAGAGAAAAGCCAGGCTGATCCTATAGAGAGACAGAAAAGCCAGGCTGATCCTACAGAGAGAAAAGACAGGCTGATCCTATAGAGAGAGAGAAAAGCCAGGCTGATCCCACAGAGAGAAAAGCCAGGCTGATTCTACAGAGAGAAAAGCCAGGCTGATCCTATAGAGAGACAGAAAAGCCAGGCTGATCCTATAGAGAGAGAGAAAAGCCAGGCTGATCCTACAGAGAGAAAAGACAGGCTGATCCTACAGAGAGAAAAGACAGGCTGATCCTATAGAGAGAAAAGCCAGGCTGATTCTACAGAGAGAAAAGCCAGGCTGATCCTATAGAGAGAGAGAAAAGCCAGGCTGATCCTATAGAGAGAGAGAAAAGCCAGGCTGATCCTACAGAGAGAAAAGACAGGCTGATCCTATAGAGAGAAAAGCCAGGCTGATCCTACAGAGAGAAAAGCCAGGCTGATCATACAGAGAGAAAAGCCAGGCTGATCCTACAGAGAGAAAAGCCAGGCTGATCCTATAGAGAGAGAGAAAAGCCAGGCTGATCCTATAGAGAGAAAAGACAGGCTGATCCTATAGAGAGAGAGAAAAGCCAGGCTGATCCTACAGAGAGAAAAGCCAGGCTGGTCCTACAGAGAGAGAAAAGCCAGGCTGATCCTATAGAGAGAAAAGACAGGCTGATCCTATAGAGAGAAAAGCCAGGCTGGTCCTACAGAGAGAGAAAAGCCAGGCTGATCCTATAGAGAGAAAAGCCAGGCTGATCCTATAGAGAGAAAAGACAGGCTGATCCTATAGAGAGAGAGAAAAGCCAGGCTGATCCTACAGAGAGAAAAGCCAGGCTGGTCCTACAGAGAGAGAAAAGCCAGGCTGATCCTATAGAGAGAAAAGACAGGCTGATCCTATAGAGAGAAAAGCCAGGCTGGTCCTACAGAGAGAGAAAAGCCAGGCTGGTCCTACAGAGAGAGAAAAGCCAGGCTGGTCCTACAGAGAGAGAAAAGACAGGCTACCTGAAATACCCACATGCTCCATCTCAGTGGCCTTACTGGCTATTGTTCTCAACTTTAAAATATTTTGGATGCGTCTTCTCGAAAAACCTCGACCAGGATATCCAGAATCTGATCAGACAGGCCTCCTCCTCCTTTGGACGGCTAAGGAAGAGGGTTTTTAGCAACACCAACGCCTAAATCCGCAGTCGACTAGGCAGTCTGTGTATCTACTCTCCTTTATGGACTTCACAGTCGACTGCCGAGTCGACACTTAACCAACTGGACCCCTTTACATGGACAGTCTGCAACGCATTTTGAAAGTGACCTGGCAGGATCCTGCCGAGAACCAGGCCTCGGTCATGCCGTCGGACGCCAGACCTACACCTGGGCCGTGGCTCTGCAGGTGGGCAGAAAAAGCGGCTAACGAACCAACTGAAGACATCACTGTGGAAGTGTGGGATAAACCTTGCCTCCCTCAAGACTGTTGAAGCCGACTGTTCCAACCTGGCGCGGCCTCTACTATCAAAAGAGTGAGGTTGGCTGAGGGGAGGGGGGGTGGTGCACCTGCCAAACGGGACGGGTCTTTGTGTGCTCCGTCTGTGGCAGACGGTAAGCATCCCGCAACAGATTCTACAGTCATCAATGAACCCACAGGCAGAGGAGGAAGTCATCATATATGATGGACTACCTTATTAAGCAGCAAGTTAATCAAATCAAATGTATTTATAAAGCCCTTCGTACATCAGCTGATATCTCAAAGTGCTGTACAGAAACCCAGCCTAAAACCCCAAACAGCAAGCAATGCAGGTGTAGAAGCACGGTGGCTAGGAAAAACTCCCTAGAAAGGCCAGAACCTAGGAAGAAACCTAAAGAGGAACTAAAGAGGGGTGGCCAGTCCTCTTCTAGCTGTGCCGGGTAGAGAGGAACCAGGCTATGAGGGGTGGCCAGTCCTCTTCTAGCTGTGCCGGGTAGAGAGGAACCAGGCTATGAGGGGTGGCCTGTCCTCTTCTAGCTGTGCCGGGTAGAGAGGAACCAGGCTATGAGGGGTGGCCTGTCCTCTTCTGGCTGTGCCGGGTAGAGAGGAACCAGGCTATGAGGGGTGGCCTGTCCTCTTCTAGCTGTGCCGGGTAGAGAGGAACCAGGCTATGAGGGGTGGCCTGTCCTCATCTGGCTGTGCCGGGTAGAGAGGAACCAGGCTATGAGGGGTGGCCTGTCCTCTTCTGGCTGTGCCGGGTAGAGAGGAACCAGGCTATGAGGGGTGGCCTGTCCTCTTCTGGCTGTGCCGGGTAGAGAGGAACCAGGCTATGAGGGGTGGCCTGTCCTCTTCTAGCTGTGTCCCGGGTAGAGAGGAACCAGGCTATGAGGGGTGGCCTGTCCTCATCTGGCTGTGCCGGGTAGAGAGGAACCAGGCTATGAGGGGTGGCCTGTCCTCATCTGGCTGTGCTGGGTACAGAGGAACCAGGCTATGAGGGGTGGCCAGTCCTCTTCTAGCTGTGCCGGGTAGAGAGGAACCAGGCTATGAGGGGTGGCCTGTCCTCTTCTGGCTGTGCCGGGTAGAGAGGAACCAGGCTATGAGGGGTGGCCTGTCCTCATCTGGCTGTGCCAGGTAGAGAGGAACCAGGCTATGAGGGGTGGCCTGTCCTCATCTGGCTGTGCTGGGTACAGAGGAACCAGGCTATGAGGGGTGGCCAGTCCTCTTCTAGCTGTGCCGGGTAGAGAGGAACCAGGCTATGAGGGGTGGCCTGTCCTCTTCTGGCTGTGCCGGGTGGAGAGGAACCAGGCTATGAGGGGTGGCCTGTCCTCATCTGGCTGTGCTGGGTACAGAGGAACCAGGCTATGAGGGGTGGCCAGTCCTCTTCTAGCTGTGCCGGGTAGAGAGGAACCAGGCTATGAGGGGTGGCCAGTCCTCTTCTAGCTGTGCCGGGTAGAGAGGAACCAGGCTATGAGGGGTGGCCAGTCCTCTTCTAGCTGTACCAGGTAGAGAGGAACCAGGCTATGAGGGGTGGCCAGTCCTCTTCTAGCTGTACCAGGTAGAAAGGAACCAGGCTATGAGGGGTGGCCAGTCCTCTTCTAGCTGTACCAGGTAGAGAGGAACCAGGCTATGAGGGGTGGCCAGTCCTCTTCTAGCTGTACCAGGTAGAAAGGAACCAGGCTATGAGGGGTGGCCAGTCCTCTTCTAGCTGTACCAGGTAGAGAGGAACCAGGCTATGAGGGGTGGCCAGTCCTCTTCTAGCTGTACCAGGTAGAGAGGAACCAGGCTCTGGGGGGTGGCCAGTCCTCTTCTGGCTGTGCCGGGTAGAGAGGAACCAGGCTATGAGGGGTTCCTCTCATGGCCAATCCTCTTCCGATTCCCCTCTAGAACAATCTCTGTTAATCTCTGTGTGTTCAGATTCCCTCATTCAGAATCTCATCGTAA
>NC_143037.1:6392500-6430000 GCF_057628025.1 Oncorhynchus mykiss | reverse complement strand
ATGAGTCCAAATGCAGTGGTCAGTGGACAAACTAACGAGGAGTTGAATATATCTGTCTGAAAATAAGTTGTCACCTGTTCAGAGCCACCGGATAACGAGACAGCATCTGCCCCAGTGCTTTTCAATCTGGTGTGGCGCTGACAGTTTCAAAGCAGCAGAACGAAATGTGTTTACCAGACACATTCAATATTCACAGAAAACTATGAAAAATGTTTGACATCCTGCCAAACACCAGATACTACCAGGAAGTCCCAGCATCCTGTCAAACAACAGATAATACCAGGAAGTCCCAACATCCTGTCAAACACCAGATAATACCAGGAAGTCCCAACATCCTGTCAAACTCTAGGAAGTCCCAACATCCTGTTAAACACCAGATAGTATCAGGAAGTCCCAACATCCTGTCAAACACCAGATAGTATCAGGAAGTCCCAACATCCTGTCAAACACCAGATAATATCAGGAAGTCCCAACATCCTGTTAAACACCAGATAATACCAGGAAGTCCCAACATCCTGTCAAACTCTAGGAAGTCCCAACATCCTGTCAAACACCAGATAGTATCAGGAAGTCCCAAAATCCTGTCAAACACCAGATAGTATCAGGAAGTCCCAACATCCTGTTAAACACCAGATAGTATCAGGAAGTCCCAACATCCTGTCAAACAACAGATAATACCAGGAAGTCCCAACATCCTGTCAAACACCAGATAGTATCAGGAAGTCCCAACATCCTGTCAAACAACAGATAGTATCAGGAAGTCCCAACATCCTGTTAAACACCAGATAATACCAGGAAGTCCCAACATCCTGTCACGATACAGAGACTCTACTTCCTATAGCATCAGCTCATGTTTCTCACCATCCCCCAACAATAAACACAGACCGAATGTCACTAATGTGTACCGAGATAGAACACACACACACAGTAGCTAATGTGTACTGAGATAGAACACACACACACTCAGTAGCGTATGTGTACTGAGATAGAACACACACACACACACAGTAGCTAATGTGTACTGAGATAGAACACACACACACAGTAGCTAATGTGTACTGAGATAGAACACACACACACACAGTAGCTAATGTGTACTGAGATAGAACACACACACACACAGTAGCTAATGTGTACTGAGATAGAACACACACACACACACACAGTAGCTAATGTGTACTGAGATAGAAAACACACACACACACAGTAGCTAATGTGTACTGAGATAGAACACACACACACACACAGTAGCTAATGTGTACTGAGATAGAACACACACACACAGTAGCTAATGTGTACTGAGATAGAACACACACACACTCAGTAGCGTATGTGTACTGAGATAGAACACACACACACAGTAGCTAATGTGTACTGAGATAGAACACACACACACACACAGTAGCTAATGTGTACTGAGATAGAACACACACACACAGTAGCGTATGTGTACTGAGATAGAACACACACACACAGTAGCGAATGTGTACTGAGATAGAACACACACACACAGTAGCGAATGTGTACTGAGATAGAACACACACACACACACACACACAGTAGCTGATGCGCTCAGAGATAGAAAGATGCATGTAAACAGAACTGAGGAAGCATCTCCCACTCCAATACACATGACAAAACACACACACACAAGCGACACAAGACAGACACACACACACACACACAGCCAGGGAGCCTCCCTTTTCCATTTCATTCAGAATATCAGGCAGGTAGCAGCGTATGTGTGTCTGTGGGTCTCCAAGCGTGCACGTGGACACACACACACACACACACACAACAAAAATCAAGGAAAGAGAGACTACTAGCTAATGCACTTGTCCACAGCAGAGCACTCAAGGAACAAAAATCATCTTCTCTTCATCAAAATTTAATTCCTTCCAAGTGTGTGTGTGTGTGTGTGTGTGTGTGTGTGTGTGTGTGTGTGTGTGTAGAGCTGAGCAGCACTGGTGAAATATATACACCTTTTAAACCTGTTCAATGTGTCCTCTATTGAGCTCCAATGAGAAGCTCTGATCTGACTCGGGGACTCAGTCAGCTCGGCTAATGTTACACACAGGGCCTCTTTACAATCAGCAGGGGGCACTACTGTAATAATATGAAGAAGTGGGAAATGTTTTGGCCTGTTCACTCACACACACACACACACACACACACACACACACACACACACAAGCCAGGAACACTGAACACACTCCAATTGGCCTACCAGGAGGTGGCAACATCCTGTCAAACACCAGGAAGTCCCAACATCCTGTCAAACACCAGGAAGTCCCAACATCATGTCAAACACCAGGTAATACCAATATCCTGTCAAACACCAGGTAATACCAACAGATCCACAGAATGATGTTCATTGACTACAGTTCATCATTCAACACCAAGCTCAGAGCCCTGGGTCTGGACGCCAAGCTCAGAGTCCTGGGTCTGGACACCAAGCTCAGAGCCCTGGGTCTGGACGCCAAGCTCAGAGTCCTGGGTCTGGACGCCAAGCTCAGAGCCCTGGGTCTGGACACCAAGCTCAGAGCCCTGGGTCTGGACGCCAAGCTCAGAGCCCTGGGTCTGGACACCAAGCTCAGAGCCCTGGGTCTGGACGCCAAGCTCAGAGCCCTGGGTCTGGACGCCAAGCTCAGAGTCCTGGGTCTGGACGCCAAGCTCAGAGCCCTGGGTCTGGACACCAAGCTCAGAGTCCTGGGTCTGGACACCAAGCTCAGAGCCCTGGGTCTGGACACCAAGCTCAGAGCCCTGGGTCTGGACACCAAGCTCAGAGTCCTGGGTCTGGACACCAAGCTCAGAGTCCTGGGTCTGGACGCCAAGCTCAGAGCCCTGGGTCTGGACGCCAAGCTCAGAGCCCTGGGTCTGGACACCAAGCTCAGAGCCCTGGGTCTGGACGCCAAGCTCAGAGCCCTGGGTCTGGACGCCAAGCTCAGAGTCCTGGGTCTGGACGCCAAGCTCAGAGCCCTGGGTCTGGACACCAAGCTCAGAGTCCTGGGTCTGGACACCAAGCTCAGAGCCCTGGGTCTGGACACCAAGCTCAGAGCCCTGGGTCTGGACACCAAGCTCAGAGTCCTGGGTCTGGACACCAAGCTCAGAGCCCTGGGTCTGGACACCAAGCTCAGAGCCCTGGGTCTGGACACCAAGCTCAACGTCAGCAAAACAAAGAAGCTGATGAATGGCTTCAGGAAGCAGGGGAGGGAACACGCTCCGATCCACATGAACGGTACTGCAGTAGAGAGAGTCAGCAGTATTAAGTTCCTCAGAGTCCACATCACAGAGGACTTGACACGGACCAACAACACCACCACTCTGGTCAAGATGGCGCAACAGCGTCTCTACTTTCTAAGGCGGCTGGCTGCTCTGCAAATACTACCACCGCACCGTCGAGAGCTCCCTGACCGGTTGCATCAAACTGGACTGACCACCTGCTCTGATTCTCCACATCTTAGAACACATGCACTCACACACCCACACACTCACTCATCCACCCACACACAGACACATCCACCCACACACAGACACATCCACCCACACAGACACATCCACCCACACAGACACACACATCCACCCACACAGACACACACATCCACCCAGAAAACAGACACATCCACCCAGAAAACAGACACATCCACCCACACAGACACACATCCACCCACACATCCACCCACACAGAGACACATCCACCCACACAGAGACACATCCACCCACACAGACACATCCACCCACACAGACACATCCACCCACACACAGACACATCCACCCACACACAGACACATCCACCCACACACAGACACATCCACACACACATCCACACACACAGAGACACATCCACCCACACACACACACATCCACACACACACACACCCACCCACACAGACATCCACCCACACACACCCACACAGACACATCCACCCACACAGACACATCCACCCACACAGAGACACATCCACCCACAGAGACACATCCACCCACACAGAGACACATCCACCCACACATCCGCCCACACAGAGACACATCCACCCACACAGAGACATCCACCCACACAGACACATCCACCCACACACAGACACATCCACCCACACAGAGACACATCCACCCACACAGACACATCCACCCACACAGAGACACATCCACCCACACAGAGACACATCCACCCACACAGACACCTATCCACCCACACAGACACACATCCACCCACACATCCACCCACACAGACACACATCCACACACACAGAGACACATCCACCCACACACACACACATCCACACACACACACACCCACCCACACAGACATCCACCCACACACACCCACACAGACACATCCACCCACACAGACACATCCACCCACACAGAGACACATCCACCCACAGAGACACATCCACCCACACAGAGACACATCCACCCACACATCCGCCCACACAGAGACACATCCACCCACACAGAGACATCCACCCACACAGACACATCCACCCACACACAGACACATCCACCCACACAGAGACACATCCACCCACACAGACACATCCACCCACACAGAGACACATCCACCCACACAGAGACACATCCACCCACACAGACACACATCCACCCACACATCCACCCACACAGACACACATCCACCCACACAGACACACATCCACCCACACAGACACCCACACAGACACACATCCACCCACACAGAGACACATCCACCCACACAGACACACATCCACCCACACAGACACATCCACCCACACAGACACATCCACCCACACAGAGACACATCCACCCACACAGAGACACATCCACCCACACAGACACACATCCACCCACACATCCACCCACACAGACACACATCCACCCACACAGACACACATCCACCCACACAGACACCCACACAGACACACATCCACCCACACAGAGACACATCCACCCACACAGACACACATCCACCCACACAGACACATCCACCCACACAGAGACACATCCACCCACACAGACACATCCACCCACACAGACACATCCACCCACACAGACACATCCACCCACACACAGACACATCCACCCACACACAGACACATCCACCCACACACAGACACATCCACACACACATCCACACATCCACCCACACAGAGACACATCCACCCACACAGAGACACATCCACCCACACAGACACATCCACCCACACAGACACATCCACCCACAGACACATCCACCCACACACACATCCACCCACACAGAGACATCCACACACAGACACATCCACCCACACACATCCACATTCACCCACACACAGACATATCCACCCACACACAGACACATCCACCCACACAAAGACACATCCACCCACACCCAGACACATCCACCCACACCCACACATCCACCCACACCCACACATCCACCCACACCCACACAGACACAGACACATCCACCCACACAGACACATCCATCCACCCACACATCCATTCACCCATCCACATCCACCCACACATACACATCCACCCACACAGACACATCCACCCACATCCACCCACACACATCCACCCACATCCACACACACACATCCACCCACACAGACACATCCACCCACACAGAGACACATCCACCCACACAGAGACACATCCACCCACACAGAGACACATCCACCCACACAGAGACACACCCACCCACACAGACACACCCACATCCACCCACACCGACTGTGTACAAAATAACTCCTACTATTGAACGGCAGCCCCACGCAGCACAACTGACGCTACCAGACTATTTTATGGTTGTAAAATACTGCCCAATTTATTCCCCCTTTCCCCAAAACACGGGTAAATATTGGACTATAAAATGTGCCTTCCTGTTTTACACTGATGCTAAAATGTTTATTATATTCTACTGAGACATTGACTTTCTGTTGGTATTCTTATCTTTTATTATGTCTTGTTGTCCAGAAGGAAGCTGTAGTCAGTCTGCTGTAGTCAGCAGTCAGGTAGGTGCTGTATACTGTATCTATCCAGTATCTTCAACACACACCAGGATATTCCATCTATCTACTGTAGTTAGTCTACTGTAGTTAGTCTACTGTAGTCAGTCTGCTGTAGTCAGTCTACTGTAGTCAGTCTACTGTGGTCAGCAGTCAGGTAAGTGCTGTATACTGTATCTATCCAGGATATACGACCAACACATCTTCAAAACACACCAGGATATTCCATCTATCTACTGTAGTCAGTCTACTGTAGTTAGTCTACTGTAGTCAGTCTGCTGTAGTCAGTCTACTGTAGTCAGTCTGCTGTAGTCAGCAGTCAGGTAGGTGCTGTATACTGTATCTATCCAGTATCTTCAAAACACACCAGGATATTCCATCTATCTACTGTAGTTAGTCTACTGTAGTCAGTCTGCTGTAGTCAGTCTGCTGTAGTCAGTCTACTGTAGTCAGTCTACTGTGGTCAGCAGTCAGGTAAGTGCTGTATACTGTATCTATCCAGTATCTTCAAAACACACCAGGATATTCCATCTATCTACTGTAGTCAGTCTACTGTAGTTAGTCTACTGTAGTTAGTCTACTGTAGTTAGTCTACTGTAGTTAGTCTACTGTAGTTAGTCTGCTGTAGTCAGTCTGCTGTAGTCAGTCTACTGTAGTCAGTCTGCTGTAGTCAGTCTACTGTAGTCAGTCTGCTGTAGTCAGCAGTCAGGTAGGTGCTGTATACTGTATCTATCCAGTATCTTCAAAACACACCAGGATATTCCATCTATCTACTGTAGTCAGTCTACTGTAGTTAGTCTGCTGTAGTCAGTCTACTGTAGTTAGTCTACTGTAGTCAGTCTGCTGTAGTCAGTCTACTGTAGTCAGTCTGCTGTAGTCAGCAGTCAGGTAGGTGCTGTATACTGTATCTATCCAGTATCTTCAAAACACACCAGGATATTCCATCTATCTACTGTAGTCAGTCTACTGTAGTTAGTCTACTGTAGTTAGTCTACTGTAGTTAGTCTACTGTAGTCAGTCTACTGTAGTTAGTCTACTGTAGTTAGTCTACTGTAGTTAGTCTACTGTAGTCAGTCTGCTGTAGTCAGCCTACTGTAGTCAGCCTACTGTAGTCAGCCTACTGCAGTCAGCAGTCAGGTAGGTGCAGTATACTGTATCTATCCAGTATCTTCAACACACACCAGGATATTCCATCTATCTACTGTAGTTAGTCTACTGTAGTCAGTCTACTGTAGTTAGTCTACTGTGGTGAGCAGTCAGGTAAGTGCTGTATACTGTATCTATCCAGGATATACGACCAACACATCTTCAAGACACACCAGGATATTCCATCTATCTACTGTAGTTAGTCCGCTGTAGTTAGTCTGCTGTAGTTAGTCTGCTGTAGTCAGTCTGCTGTAGTCAGTCTGCTGTAGTTAGTTAGCCTACTGTAGTCAGCCTACTGTAGTCAGCCTACTGTAGTCAGCCTACTGTAGTCAGTCTGCTGTAGTCAGTCTGCTGTAGTCAGTCTGCTGTAGTTAGTCTGCTGTAGTCAGTCTGCTGTAGCCGACACGTTCTCCCCCTCTATCTACTGTAGTTAGTCTACTGTAGTCAGTCTGCTGTAGTTAGTCTACTGTAGGCGACACGTTCCCCCTTCTATCTACTGTAGTTAGTCTGCTGTAGTTAGTCTGCTGTAGTCAGTCTGCTGTAGTCAGTCTGCTGTAGTCAGTCTACTGTAGTCAGTCTACTGTAGCTGTGTTCCAGATCAACTCCTAGTGATGAGAATGTAATCTCTATGGCCCCGTCCAATTACACACACACACACACACACACACACACACTTCCAAAGGAGCAGAACTATAACATCTGCAGTTTGCGGTGGAGGCCTAGAGATGGATGATGTCCTCAGAGAGACATCCCAGCTAGCGAGGCCTCTCCATTCTGACTCTAATGGAGGCTGAAGAGGCCTAGAGATGGATGATGTCCTCAGAGAGACATCCCAGCTAGCGAGGCCTCTCCATTCTGACTCTAATGGAGGCTGAAGAGGCCTAGAGATGGATGATGCCCTCAGAGAGACATCCCAGCTAGCGAGGCCTCTCCATTCTGACTCTAATGGAGGCTGAAGAGGCCTAGAGATGGATGATGTCCTCAGAGAGACATCCCAGCTAGCGAGGCCTCTCCATTCTGACTCTAAGGGAGGCTGAAGAGGCCTAGAGATGGATGATGTCTTCAGAGAGACATCCCAGCTAGCGAGGCCTCTCCATTCTGACTCTAATGGAGGCTGAAGAGGCCTAGAGATGGATGATGCCCTCAGAGAGACATCCCAGCTAGCGAGGCCTCTCCATTCGGACTCTAATCCACTCAGAAGTAGATGAGAGTCAGTAAGATTCTCTCTCTTTCACACAGTAGATGAGACACATTCCATCAGCCAAAGAAACACACCCAGACAATACAATACCACACCACTGAACAGCGGATACAGCACGGGACACACACACACCATTACTCACCGAAACACACACACACACACCCAGCAGTACTACTAACCTGGGTTGAGAGGGCGGTTGAGAGGCTGGTGGGAGGCTGGGTGAACAGTGCAGAGCGGGAGGCTGACCGCAGGCCATGTGCTCTCCTGACAGGCTGGTCCTGATGGAGGGGAGAGAAGAGAACAACAGTCAGGACCGTGACAGAACCAACCGTCAGAACACTGACAGAATCAGCCGTCAGAACACTGACAGAACCAGCCGTCAGAACACTGACAGAACCAGCCGTCAGAACACTGACAGAACCAGCCATCAGAACACTGACAGAACCAGCCGTCAGAACACTGACAGAACCAGTCGTCAGAACAGTGACAGAACCCGACAGAACACTGACAGAACCCGTCAGAACACTGACAGAACCGTTAGAACAGTGACAGAACCAGCCGTCAGAACAGTGACAGAACCCGTCAGAACACTGACAGGACAGTGCGTCTGTCCCACCCGGGATGAAGAGGACGAAGTAAGTAAAACCAACCCATAAGAGCTTCCCAACCCCCCACCTCCTGCCCCCCCAGGTTAGTGGTGGTGCTTAGGGCAGTGATGGTCACGAAATTTTGTTGACGGTAATTCGCCAGCCAAATGACCGCGGTCACCTTAATAACCATTAGAATAGCAAAACAAATATATATATTTTTTTTAGGTATATTTTCTCCTCTGCTCCTGACTGACTATGTCCCAGAATGCCTCCAACAAATATTTACATCCTTCTAAAGATATGAACATATTCGATGCAAATATCAAAACCCACAACATTAAAAAACAGACACATTCAGAGAACTACACTTGATGTTAACCTGATCCCCACACAGGAAGTGTGTGTCACGATGTCAGACATAAGTGGTGGTAGGCTGTTCTATTCTACATAGGAGAGAAGAGCTGACGTATATAAGAGCTGTATCTACTGTAAAGCAGTCATTTCAATGAGCAGACAACCCCATTTTAAAACCACTTCCCATTTTAAAAACCAACTATCAGGTCATGGGTAGAAGTTGTGTGTAAAAATGTATCAACAGAGCAACTCCCTCTGTAGAGCAGGGACTAGGGAAGGGATCGAGGAGATGAACACACACACACACACACACACACACACACAGCTGTCACTCAATGATGAAAGAGCGTTTGAGCCTGCAGCAATCCAGGACAGGATTAGTAACGTTTACTATCTATCTATCTACTGATCGATCTATCTATCTACTGATCTATCTATCTATCTATCTATCTATCTATCTACTGATCTATCTATCTATCTATCTATCTACTGATCTATCTATCTACTGATCTATCTATCTACTGATCTATCTATCTATCTATCTATCTACTGATCTATCTACCGATCTATCTATCTACTGATCTATCTATCTATCTACTGATCTATCTATCTATCTATCTATCTACTGATCTATCTATCTACTGATCTATCTATCTACTGATCTATCTATCTATCTATCTATCTATCTATCTATCTATCTATCTATCTATCTACTGATCCATCTACTGATCCATCTATCTATATACTGATCCATCTACTGATCTATCTATATACTGATCCATCTATCTATCTGCTGATCTACCGATCTATCTATCTGCTGATCTACCAATCTATCTATCTGTTTACCGGTCAACCAGTCAGTCAGTCAGTCAGTTTACCAGTCAGTCAGTCTGTTTACCAGTCAGTCAGTTTACCAGTCAGTCAGTTTACCAGTCAGTCAGTTTACCAGTCAGTCAGTCAGTCAGTCAGTCTGTTTACCAGTCAGTCAGTTTACCAGTCAGTCAGTTTACCAGTCAGTCAGTCAGTTTACCGGTCAACCAGTCAGTCAGTCTGTTTACCAGTCAGTCAGTGAGACAGTCAGTCAGTCAGTTTACCAGTCAGTCAGTCTGTTTACCAGTCAACTGATTAATCAACCAGTCAGTCAGTCTGTTTACCAGTCAACTGATTAATCAGTCAGTCAGTCAGTTTACCGGTCAACCAGTCAGTCAGTCAGTCTGTTTACCAGTCAGTCAGTCAGTTTACCAGTCAGCCAGTCAGTCAGTCAGTCAGTCTGTTTACCAGTCAGTCAGTCAGTCAGTCAGTCAGTCAGTCAGTCAGTTTACCAGTCAGTCAGTCAGTTTACCAGTCAGTCAGTCAGTTTACCAGTCAGTCAGTCTGTTTACCAGTCAGTCAGTTTACCGGTCAGTCAGTTTACCAGTCAGTCAGTCAGTTTACCAGTCAGTCAGTCAGTCAGTCAGTTTACCAGTCAATCAGTCAGTTTACCAGTCAGTCAGTCAGTTTACCAGTCAGTCAGTCAGTTTACCAGTCAGTCAGTCAGTCTGTTTACCAGTCAGTCTGTTTACCAGTCAGTCAGTTTACCAGTCAGTCAGGCAGTCAGTCAGTCAGTCAGTCAGTCAGTCTACCAATCAGTCAGTCAGTCAGTCAGTCAGTCAGTCAGTCAGTCATCCAACTCAACCAATATCACACTGAGGCTAAGTACTGTACATCACACCAGAGAGAGAGGGGGGAGGAGAGAGAGAGCGAGAGGGCTGAAAGAGAGAGAAAGAGGGGCAAAAGAGAGAGAAGGGGGGAGAGAGAGGGAGGGGGGGGCTGAAAGAGAGAGAGAGGGGGGAAAGAGAGAGAGGGGGGGGAAGGAGGGAGAGAGAGAGGTGGAAGGAGGGAAAGAGAGAGGTGGAAGGAGGGAAAGAGAGAGGTGGGAGGGAAAGAGAGAGGTGGTAGGGAAAGAGAGAGGTGGTAGGGAAAGAGAGAGGTGGTAGGGAAAGAGAGAGGTGGGAGGGAAAGAGAGGTGGGAGGGAAAGAGAGGTGGGAGGGAAAGAGAGAGGTGGGAGGGAAAGAGAGAGGGGGGAGGGAAAGAGAGAGGGGGGAGGGAAAGAGAGAGGGGGGAAAGAGAGAGAGAGGGGGGAAAGAGAGAGAGAGGGGGGAAAGAGAGAGAGAGGGGGGAAAGAGAGAGAGAGGGGGGAAGAGAGAGAGAGGGGGGAAAGAGAGAGAGAGGGGGGAAAGAGAGAGAGGGGGGAAAGAGAGAGAGAGGGGGGAAAGAGAGAGAGAGGGGGGAAAGAGAGAGAGGGGGGAAGAGAGAGGGGGGGGGGGAGAGAGAGATGGGAGGGAAAGAGAGAGGTGGGAGGGAAAGAGAGAGGTGGGAGGGAAAGAGAGAGGTGGGAGGGAAAGAGAGAGGTGGGAGGGAGAAAGAGAGGGGGGAGGGAGAAAGAGAGGTGGGAGGGAAAGAGAGAGGTGGGAGGGAAAGAGAGAGGTGGGAGGGAAAGAGAGAGGTGGGAGGGAGAAAGAGAGGGGGGAGGGAGAAAGAGAGGGGGGAGGGAGAAAGAGAGGGGGGAGGGAGAAAGAGAGGGGGGTAGAGAGAGAGGGAGAGAACATATCACCTAACACCGTAAAGGGGGAAGAAGTTGTCACGAGAATTATCAATTCCAATGAAAATAACAATCAATCAATAACTCTGACCAATCCCCGAGATCTGTAAAACCACGGGTTTAATAATAATTAGTCAAAGACTCAGTTTATGCAAAAACGATAGTACAGTTTACTCAGAGAACGTTCTAGAGTCAAGAATACAAAAACATACTTCCACACAAACAGTAGGTGAGTTTTATCCTTCTCCGTAGTTCTCACCACTGTGTATCACTGCCCAGCCGACAGGTCCATTCCTCGGAGATTAGGGAGACCTTGAGAAGTACTCCCTATGCCCTCATAAATTCCTCAGAGGCCCAGCCAGGACGGTCCAAACACAGTTTTAATTGTTCTTCGGTATTTTACTAGGCACACACACACACACACACACACACACACACGCGCGCTCAAATCCTAAACTACGCCTTGCTCAGACAGTCTGTTTAACCTAATTCCGACTAAAACTACACATCATCAGATTATAATTTTATGATTCTAATCCATTTAAATTATTACAATTATAAGGTTTCAGAGTGGAATTATTTTATCATTATCTTTCACATAATCCTTATTTTATCATGAGTGTTTGAAAATATGCAAGCAGCACGAACACACACACACACACACACACACACACACACACACCTCTTCAGATTAGATGTCAACAGTGGTGCACAGGCCCAAGAGGCCACAACAGTTTGTCGCCGAGGCCACTATCACCCTAACGACAGGGCACTTCTGACCACCCCACTTAGCCACTCAACTTTGATGGCAGTTATTAGACTCCACTTACAGACACACACACACACACACACACACAACAGGGACAAACCGAGCCCTCTGAACTAACACTCCGGTCCTGCTCTGACCACCCCTTGGGGTATCAAACTCATTTTGCCCGGGGGCAACATTCAGTCTTCACCGAGGTCCGGAGAGCTGTCTTTCAAATGGGTTAAATTGCCTTGCTGTCAAAATCCACAAGAAAAACTCTGCTTTCCAAATACTCCAATATTGCACTGCTCCCAGACCTGCGGCTCTTTGTCGGACACCCAACAACACCCCGACTCTAACCTTTCTGACTGAGCAAAACACACTCATCTATATGAGCCTCCACTACCACAGAGTCTCTTCAACATCTATGTGAGCCTCCACTACCACAGAGTCTCTTCAACATCTATATGAGCCTCCACTACCACAGAGTCTCTTCAACATCTATGTGAGCCTCCACTACCACAGAGTCTCTTCAACATCTATGTGAGCCTCCACTACCACAGAGTCTCTTCAACATCTATGTGAGCCTCCACTACCACAGAGTCTCTTCAACATCTATATGAGCCTCCACTACCACAGAGTCTCTTCAACATCTATGTGAGCCTCCACTACCACAGAGTCTCTTCAAAATCTATATGAGCCTCCACTACCACAGAGTCTCTTCAACATCTATATGAGCCTCCACTACCACAGAGTCTCTTCAACATCTATGTGAGCCTCCACTACCACAGAGTCTCTTCAAAATCTATATGAGCCTCCACTACCACAGAGTCTCTTCAAAATCTATATGAGCCTCCACTACCACAGAGTCTCTTCAACATCTATGTGAGCCTCCACTACCACAAAGTCTCTTCAAAATCTATATGAGCCTCCACTACCACAGAGTCTCTTCAACATCTATATGAGCCTCCACTACCACAGAGTCTCTTCAACATCTATGTGAGCCTCCACTACCACAGAGTCTCTTCAAAATCTATATGAGCCTCCACTACCACAGAGTCTCTTCAACATCTATATGAGCCTCCACTACCACAGAGTCTCTTCAACATCTATGTGAGCCTCCACTACTACAGAGTCTCTTCAAAATCTATATGAGCCTCCACTACCACAGAGTCTCTTCAACATCTATATGAGCCTCCACTACCACAAAGTCTTCCTGTCTCTTCAACATCTATTGGTTACAAAATCATCTTAGCAGTGATAGGAACATCTTCAAACTAGATGAAAGTACTTCCAGTTTAAGGACTAATTGTCCCATAGGTAAACGTGGACTATCACTTTAAGATCAGAGTAGTCCCTCCCATAGGTAAAGATCAGAGTAGTCCCTCCCATAGGTAAAGATCAGAGTAGTCCCTCCCATAGGTAAAGATCAGAGTAGTCCGTCCCATAGGTAAAAGTGGACTATCACTTTAAGATCAGAGTAGTCCGTCCCATAGGTAAAAGTGGACTATCACTTTAAGATCAGAGTAGTCCCTCCCATAGGTTAAAGTGGACTATCACTTTAAGATCAGAGTAGTCCGTCCCATAGGTTAAAGTGGACTATCACTTTAAGATCAGAGTAGTCCCTCCCATAGGTTAAAGTGGACTATCACTTTAAGATCAGAGTAGTCCCTCCCATAGGTTAAAGTGGACTATCACTTTAAGATCAGAGCCTCCGTCCCATAGGTAAAAGTGGACTATCACTTTAAGATCAGAGTAGTCCGTCCCATAGGTTAAAGTGGTGTCACGGAACGTTCCTTAATAAATAAATAAAAATCCGACACTAGATCAAAACAACAAGCTTGTTTGAGGACGTGACCCCAATAGTGCTGAACATGAACCAAAATGAGTTTAAAATAACTAATTGACCAACTTAGGTTCTTATTTCTTCCTGTGAGCTCAAATGTGCACATTGCAATGCATTTTCTCTAGAGATAAATCAGATCAGCCCGAACTGTTGATATAGTAGTGAGTACATACTTTAGCACAGAAAACATGATAATAAACTACAATGACCATAATCCATTGCGCACCTACTTCGCCAATCGGTGTTTCTTTTACACCTGCTACATAAAAGAGACAGAAGAATGTGCAATCGAGAGAGAGAGAGAGAGAGAGAGAGAGAGAGAGAGAGAGAGAGAGAGAGAGAGAGAGAGAGAGAGAGAGAGAGAGAGAGAGAGAGAGAGAGAGAGAGAGAGAGAGAGAGAGAGAGAGAGACAGAGAGAGACAGAGAGAGACAGAGAGAGAGAGAGAGCAGTTTCTTCACAAGCTACAGTATCTCTATCTGAAAATACATGATCTAAGTCGTAGTTGGTACTCAGCAGTCATAAAAGTATGCCTTCTTTACTTTGAAGAACTACTAAAATAGTGATTTTTGTCAGACGGCAGCTCTAGAGATGAGAGGACTTGGAATGAAATAATAAAGTCATCAAAAAAAGGCCTGAAATAAATGTAATAAACAACAACAACCGAAATATTTTATTAAAGTAAAGTGAATAAATGATGGTCAATAAGTGATCAGCAGTAATGGACAGTCTAAAACAATCACGTCCCATGATGGTAGAGTCTGTGTTGTTACAGCATTCAACCCACATCATACAAAATGCATTTAAATGTTAATAAAATAAAAGTTATAATCTGACCGAAAAGGAACTCAAAAAACACTAATCGTTCAGCACTAGACCCCCGAATGTCAACGAAACAAGTTTTCCGTGCGATCCTAGAAGACGATTTTCATAGTTTGGATCTCTTATCGTTTGGATCTCTTCCCACTGGCTAAAACACTGGTTGAATTTTGAAATTATGAAAGAAATGATGTTCACCTAACTAGGCTTGGGCGGTATACCGTATATACCGTACACCAGAGTATTTGGAAATCGCCACGGGATGGTTAACACAGTCAATAACAAAAAGGTATTGTTGTTCAATTCACCTTTATATTTGTAGCTATTTAAAAATAAATATAATATACCTGTCCCAGTATTTTACATCATGAAGCTGACCGTAGTTCCCCAGAGAATAGATGAGCCAGTCGTGTTTCATATTGAAAGTCAACCATTTTTTATTTATTTATTTATTTATTCAATAGTGATCAAGTGTGTTTATAGTTGTCCTTCACAGAAAATACATTAGTGCAACATATTTAGGTCTTTTTTTTTGTTGTTTGTTGCAAAAGACGATGCATGGCCATCATACTTCTGTAACCAAGCTACATTTTATAAGGTTTTCCTTACAGTTCATCTTGTATTTTAGCCAGGGGAAAAAAGTCAGGCTGGCTATACTGAGGGGAAAGTAGCTCCACATCAGTCAGAGTGCTGTCTGCTGATAGAATGATGGAGAACAGTAGCTACACGTCAGTAGTCTGATGAGAACTCAAGAATGGACTTTCTATCAGCAGACAGCAGAGTGCAAAATGAGTTAGCTGCTGAGCAGAAACTACAATAAGACCCATTTTAGATCTGTGTTTACAAAATGTGGAAATATATTTCTTATGAGTATTTTTTTTTCCTGTGTGGAAAAACAGACAATCCTGTGTTTTAACCTGACCCTTACATTTAACTAGGTAGTTATCTAAGTAAGTGGCTGAATGAGTAAAGGTCATGGGACATCTCATTGTGTTGGTCTTTCTGCTGTGTTTGAGAAGTCAAAGCCCTTTTGGATGAGTTCTGGTACAGCTGCCACTACTATCTTGATTTCCATGGCTTTTATCTCCTCTCAGTTCTGGGCCGTCTGCTCTGCCCCTATCTTCTCTGAGCAGAGCAGAGCAGGCCCGTTGCCCTAGCGACTCCACACAGATACAGCGGGTAGACATGCTGCTCCAGAGCCAGTTCTGTTCTTCCTTCAGACAAGCATGTGTTAAAACGTTCTTCATTTTTCTCGTTCACGTTCACTTGTAAACTCACCAAAATGACATGAGCTGGACTGCCCGTCATTACAATTAATTTTAGTTATTCGCTTGTTAGCCTATTTAGCTAGCAGCCTCCACGGAAAAAAAAAAAATTGCTATTATTTGTGCTAATTTTGTTAGCATTTTGGTAATAGACGGCCCAGTGCCCTATTTAGCTAGCGGCCTCCACGGAAAAAAATCTCTATTATTTGTGCTAATTTTGTTAGCATTTTGGTAATAGACGGCCCAGGGCCCTATTTAGCGTTTCTGGCGACACATTCTGTACTGCGCCGGTAATACCGTAAATCCCGGTGTGAGAGAAGGCCGGTATGAGGAGATGAAATCTGGATACCACCCATATCTAGACCTAACGTGGAATGACATTGAATTGACGTCTGTGACCAATGGGTTATAACTGAGACCATATAAGGTCTCTGTTACTGGCTCATGGTCTCAAATCAACAAGAATGTATTCTTGCAGCAATATTAACTCACTAGAGACAATATGAGACAAGAAATGTAATGGGAACTCCAGAAGAGATTTCCCCAATTAGACTAGTTCTCTATGGACTGTTTGACTCATAATTAAAACTAGCAAGGAGAGGGGAGACAGTGAGGGAGTAATGGCAGTTAGTTTGAGTCTCCCTTATCAAATGGCAGCAGCAATGACATAGCCCTTTTTATGCAGTTACAATCTGAGTATCAAGAGAGAGAGACAGAGAGAGAGACAGAGAGAGAGACAGAGAGAGAGACAGAGAGAGAGACAGAGAGAGAGAGAGCGAGGCAGAGAAAGACAGAGAGAGACAGAGTGAGAGAGAGAGAGAGACAGAGCGAGAGAGAGAGACAGAGCGAGAGAGAGAGAGACAGAGCGATAGAGAGACAGAGCGATAGAGAGACAGAGCGATAGAGAGAGAGACAGAGCGACAGAGCGAGAGACAGAGCGACAGAGCGAGAGAGACAGAGAGAGAGACAGAGAGAGAGACAGAGACAGAGAGAGACAGAGCGAGAGAGAGAGAGAGAGCGATAGAGAGACAGAGCGATAGAGAGAGAGACAGAGACAGAGACAGAGACAGAGACAGAGAGAGAGACAGAGACAGAGAGAGACAGAGCGAGAGAGAGAGAGACAGAGCGATAGAGAGAGAGCGATAGAGAGAGAGACAGAGCGACAGAGCGAGAGAGACAGAGAGAAAGAGAGACAGAGAGAGAGAGACAGAGAGAGAGACAGACAGAAAGTCACTGTTTAGCATGCAGAATGTGGAAGGTCTCTGGACTGAACAGCTGCTGTTACGGACTCGCGCTCTTTAATAAAAGGGAGTTCTGAATGCAGAGTTGCTCACGTTGTTTAACAACAAGGCCTATTGGTATTCTGTTCTCCGTGAGAGTCAATGTCACATTGGCGTTTCATAAACCAACAGTACTTATCAAGTATCAAGAGAGAAACTATTCTAACCTGAGATGACAGGGGTTGTGTCACTGTCATGTGGTGATTTCATAAACTATCATCGCTAGAATAGTGGCCCATTGGGGGACATGACATTGGCCATGTGTAACCACATGTAACCTTGGCCCTAGAGACTTTTGTCAAGAGTATCGACTATCAAAAGAGATACTATACTAACCTAGGAGTAGGACAGGGCAGTATAGCGGATTTCAGTATTTCAATGTTTAGTTTGTTAAACGTGATACGCAATGTCCTTTTTTATGGTACTAATTTTGCTGCTTGCAAGTTGTCGCTCTCCCTGTCCTCCTGCATGCCCGGCCACTCAAGGAGAGCATGTTGTCGCTCTCCCTGTCCTCCTGCATGCCCGGCCACTCAAGGAGAGCATGTTGTTGCTCTCCCTGTCCTCCTGCATGCCCGGCCACTCAAGGAGAGCATGTTGTTGCTCTCCCTGTCCTCCTGCATGCCCGGCCACTCAAGGAGAGCATGTTGTCGCTCTCCCTGTCCTCCTGCATGCCCGGCCACTCAAGGAGAGCATGTTGTTGCTCTCCCTCTGTCCTCCTGCATGCCCGGCCACTCAAGGAGAGCATGTTGTTGCTCTCCCTCTGTCCTCCTGCATGCCCGGCCACTCAAGGAGAGCATGTTGTCGCTCTCCCTGTCCTCCTGCATGCCCGGCCACTCAAGGAGAGCATGTTGTTGCTCTCCCTGTCCTCCTGCATGCCCGGCCACTCAAGGAGAGTATGTTGTTGCGCTCCCTGTCCTCCTGCATGCCCGGCCACTCAAGGAGAGTATGTTGTTGCTCTCCCTGTCCTCCTGCATGCCCAGTCACTCAAGGAGAGCATGTTGTTGCTGAAAACTTCAGTTGCCGTCCCTCTGCATTTTGCATGGACAGAGCACACAATATGTTACAATTACACTATTAGTTAGTGTAGTTGTCTTACTATAAAAGTAAATTGTGTTAGCAGCTAATGCTAATCGCTAGTTTGCTAGCTAGCCACAGCAGTTGAATGTAATCAGAGTCATAGTAAATGTAGCTAGCTAATACTGCCTGATACCAGTGTTGGTATAGGTCTAGATCAGCATGTTGTTTGTGCAACCAGTATCTTCTAAATCAGAGAGGCATAGGCTAAGTATGAATATTAGCTAGAGAGCTAGCTAGCGACATGAGAAAGCATGTAATGTAACAGGGTCCCTTGGGAAACACTGACCAACAATTTGGCTCCTACTCTGTCACAATAATACCTCCCTGGGTTATTCATTTGTTGTGATGTCAAGCAACAATTCATTTAAAAACTATTGAATTACAATAATCATTCTATTTTCATGTTTCCAACAGTTCATCAATTTTTAAAATATTTTTATTTTACCTTTATTTCACTAGGCAAGTCAGTTAAGAACAAATTCTTATTTTCAATGACGGCCTAGGAACAGTGGGGTTAACTGCCTGTTCAGGGGCAGAACGACAGATTTGTACCTTGTCAGCTCGGGGGTTTGAACTTGCAACCTTCCGGTTACTAGTCCAACGCTCTAACCACTAGGCCACCTGCCGCCCCAATAAACTAGGTCTAGACTGTTTGCCGATATCTACCATGCAGCCCTGCGTGCCACACTGTGGAAATGATAACAAAAAGTACAGAAATGTATTTCAACTCTGAAAAAAGATTTTGAGTTTAAGTTAGTTTGAACGGTATAAAACTAATCAGAATGGAGAGGGACCCATTATAATGTATGTGTTGTCACCTTAGGGTCCTGAACTACTCAATAGTTAGAACTTAAGCATATTTAGACATAAAATACCACCAAATACAGCCATAGGATAAAAAATATTGCGATATGATATTTTGACCATTTCGTCCGGCCGAGTGTCATTTTGTTGGTTTTATAAACCATCAACGGACAGTGGCCTTGCGTCGAGGGACGGCCCACGCTATTTCTGTTGAATAGCATATCCCAGTGGACCGTCAGGGCCCAGCTGCTTCTGGTAGATTTGCACAACAACAACCCCAGAAACCACATCTAGCTACCTCGCTAAACACTGAAGAGGGCATTAGAGGACTCCCAATTCCTCATGGATAGACACCTGCTTCTGCTCTTTATCAACTAGACTAAAAGAGAAAGACAGTATACTGTAGCTAGCTACCCGACAAAATCAATCACATGTATTTATAAAGCCCTTTTCACATCAGCATATGTCAAAGTGCTTTGCATTCATGTATACCCAGCCGAAAACCCCAAAGAGCAAGCAATGCAGAAGCACAGTGGCTAGGAACATGTCCCTTGAAGGCAGTCCAACCAAGGTGCAAGACTAGAGGAACAGGCTGGATATGAGTGACTGAAGAGTATTAGTCCTCCAATCCAACGACCCCATTCACGTCGACGGGGCTGTAGTGGAGCGGGTCGAGAGCGTCAAGATCCTCGGTGTCCACGTCACTAAAATACATGAACCGTTGCTACAGACCCCTAGACATTAATCTTGCCCGACCCCCTAAACTCTTGTGAAGGATCTGAGAAGGCAAGACAGGAGTAAGCAGAAACCTTGGCAGCACACTGTCAGATGAACAGTGTTCTCTCGCTGCAGACATAACTGGAGATGACTAAGTACATGTTCCAACATGTTTGTTGAATTCGAAACATTTTGAACATTGAGATATTAAATAAATAATAGAGAAGAAGCATAGGATATGAGTAGTGAAAGAGAGGGACTGGGGTTTTATGTCAGAAGTGAATGGTTCTCTGTAGAAAGCCAGATGGCGCTGGAATGTGTTGGGTGGACGGGAGGAGAGCACCGTGTTGATACAGGGGGGACATCTGTGGATTAGATGAAGGAGGGGTTGAGGTCAGAAGGTGAGGTCCGATCCCCTTAAGGGAGTAATAAGGGTTTGGTATTCTGTTACCCTTTTCCTGGAAGAACCTTAAGATGTAAGGGTTGGAGAGGAGGAGGAGTGTCTTAAGTGTCTTAAGTGGGACGTATATAACTGATGGTGAGAAATGTTTTGCTGTCATGTGACAAATTTTGCAACGGCTAGCATCCTATCGATTTACTGATCGACTTATGGTGCAACACACTAATATGCTAACGCAGTTAAACGCTAGTAAACTGTCTGACCATATTGCATGTTACAGGGCTATGCATCTTTGTCATCCCAGCCAAACTTCTCAGGTTAAGGCCTAACAGTTGACTTACGGCCGATGTGCTAATGCTAGTAAAAGCTAGTTAATAAATTAGCAACAGCTAGCATCCTATTGACTTACTGATTGACATACGCTGTGATGTGCTAATGCTAGTAAATGCTAGTTTATAAATTAGCAACAGCTAGCATCGTATTGACTTACTGATTGACATACGCTGTGACGTGCTAATGCTAGTAAATGCTAGTTAATAAATTAGCAACGGCTAGCATCGTATTGACTTACTGATTGACATACGCTGTGACGTGCTAATGCTAGTAAATGCTAGTTTATAAATTAGCAACGGCTAGCATCGTATTGACATACTGATTGACATACGCTGTGACGTGCTAATGCTAGTACACTAATCTCGGTCTGACCGTATACAACACATGTTGCAGCTATGGGTACCGTCCTCTTGGCCAGCTTTCTCGTGTTGAATGGTTATTAATGACTTATGACGCCATGTGCTAACGCTAGTAAACACATCTCTCAGTATCCCCAGAGTTTGAATGACAGGGAGGTTTTAAATTAATGTATTATTTTATTTCACCTTCATTTAACCAGGTAGGCCAGTTGAGATCAAGTTCTCATTTACAACTGCCACCTGGCCAAGATAAAGCAAAGCTGTGCGACAAAAACAACAACACAGATTTACACAAACAAAACGTACAGTCAATAACACATTAGAAAAGAAAAATAGAAAAATCTATGAACAGTGTGTGCAAATGTAGAAGAGTAGGGAGGTAAGGCAATAAATAGTCCATGGAGGCTAAATAATTACAGTTGAGCATTAATTAGGTTAGTCAGTTAGTGGGGGCTGGACAGTCCAACCCCAATAAAGATATTGACATCAGACACCCCAAAGAGACTTCTGGTATCCCTAAGATTCACTGTATAATTCAATGCCTGTGTGTCACATGGCGTGTCGTGGTAATGGGCCCTGGTTCAGCATTCATGTTGCCACTCCTTCCGATCTCTTTACAATGTTCACAAGCAGCTCCGCTTGACATTGTCAACTCAGTGCCATTTGATCCAAAAACACACGTAACACGCTATATGATCCCATCCTAGACACACGTAGGACCAGGGCCATTTCAGACCTGACTGAAATGTGAGCCTGGGGGCCCCGTTGCCAACTGCTCCTCCGCTGTGGCTCAGTCGACACATTCCCCAGCAAGCAGGACCAGCATGTTGTTAGCTCGTTACAGCTACACTGAGGTCAGCAGAGAAGAGGACAGAACATTATAGGCTCTCGTGTACGATCTCAACGACATGTTATAAAGCAGAGCGCTGGACGATAGACAGGACCAGAACTGAGGAACGGCGCCTCAACTGTTCTGCTGCTTGAGTATCTGCACTTTTCACAATATCAGCTAAAAGAACAACATAGTTCTGTCACGTAAACATATTAACTACATGAGATAATATTACTGACCTGTCATCACGTAAACATATTAACTACATGAGATAATAATACTGACCTGTCATCACGTAACATATTAACTACATGAGATAATAATACTGACCTGTCATCACGTAACATATTAACTACATGAGATAATAATACTGACCTGTCATCACGTAACATATTAACTACATGAGATAATAATACTGACCTGTCATCACGTAACATATTAACTACATGAGATAATAATACTGACCTGTCATCATTTAACATATTAACTACATGAGATAATAATACTGACCTGTCATCACGTAACATATTAACTACATGAGATAATAATACTGACCTGTCATCACGTAACATATTAACTACATGAGATAATAATACTGACCTGTCATCACGTAACATATTAACTACATGAGATAATAATACTGACCTGTCATCATGTAACATATTAACTACATGAGACACTGACCTGTCATCACGTAACATATTAACTACATGAGATAATAATACTGACCTGTCATCATTTAACATATGAACTACATGAGATAATAATACTGACCTGTCATCATGTAACATATTAACTACATGAGATAATAATACTGACCTGTCATCATGTAACATATTAACTACATGAGACACTGACCTGTCATCACATAACATATTAACTACATGAGATAATAATACTGACCTGTCATCACGTAACATATTAACTACATGAGATAATAATACGGACCTGTCATCACGTAACATATGAACTACATGAGATAATAATACTGACCTGTCATCATGTAACATATTAACTACATGAGATAATAATACTGACCTGTCATCATGTAACATATTAACTACATGAGACACTGACCTGTCATCACGTAACATATTAACTACATGAGATAATAATACTGACCTGTCATCACGTAACATATTAACTACATGAGATAATAATACTGACCTGTCATCATTTAACATATTAACTACATGAGATAATAATACTGACCTGTCATCACGTAACATATTAACTACATGAGATAATAATACTGACCCGTCATCACGTAACATATTAACTACATGAGATAATAATACTGACCTGTCATCACGTAACATATTAACTACATGAGATACTAAACATTAAAGAAAGCATGTGAAAGATGTATGACAACATGAACGTGATCAGTTCAAGATGATGATGATGATGACTGTTAGCTCATTAAAGGGCCCTGGTGACTCTGACCTGGCACATGATATCAACGCTACAAACCATTAGATATTCAAGCAATGATAGCCTATAAAACAAGGACATACATTTTTTTGATCAGACACACACAGGGACACACACACGGGGAAACTAACACTAACCGTAGCTCCTAACCCTAGCTCCTAACCCTAAAACTAACCCTAGCTCCTAACCCTAAAACTAACCCTAGCTCCTAACCCTAAAACGAACCCTAGTTCCTAGCCTTAAAACTAAACCCTAGCTCCTAACCCTCCCTCCCTCCTCTGCTCCATCTCCCTCCCTCCCTCCCTCCCTCCTCTGCTCCATCTCCCTCCCTCCTCTGCTCCATCTCCATCCCTCCCTCTGCTCCATCCCTCCCTCCCTCCTGTGCTTCATCTCCATCCCTCCCTCCTCTACTCCATCTCCCTCCCTCCTCTGCTCCATCCCTCCTCTGCTCCATCTCCATCCCTCCCTCCCTCCTCTGCTCCATCTCCATCCCTCCCTCCCTCCTCTGCTCCATCTCCATCCCTCCCTCTGCTCCATCTCCCTCCCTCCCTCCTCTGCTCCATCTCCCTCCCTCCCTCCTCTGCTCCATCTCCCTCCCTCCCTCCTCTGCTCCATCTCCCTCCCTCCTCTGCTCCATCTCCCTCCCTCCCTCCTCTGCTCCATCTCCCTCCCTCCCTCCTCTGCTCCATCTCCCTCCCTCCCTCCTCTGCTCCATCTCCCTCCCTCCCTCCTCTGCTCCATCTCCATCCCTCCTCTGCTCCATCTCCATCCCTCCTCTGCTCCATCTCCATCCCTCCTCTGCTCCATCTCTCCTCTGCTCCATCTCCATCCCTCCTCTGCTCCATCCCTCCCTCTGCTCCATCTCCCTCCCTCCTCTGATCCATCTCCCTCCATCTGCTCCATCTCATCCCTCCCTCCCTCCTCTGCTCCATCCCTCCCTCCTCTGCTCCATCTCCCTCCCTCCCTCCCTCCTCTGCTCCATCTCCATCCCTCCCTCCCTCTGCTCCATCTACCTCCCTCCCTCCCTCCATCTACCTCCCTCCCTCCCTCCTCTGCTCCATCTACCTCCCTCCCTCCTCTGCTCCATCTACCTCCCTCCCTCCTCTGCTCCATCTCCCTCCCTCCCTCCTCTGCTCCATCTCCCTCCCTCCCTCCTCTGCTCCATCTCCATCCCTCCCTGCTCCATCTCCCTCCCTCCCTGCTTCATCTCCTTCTCTGCTCCATCTCCCCCTCCCTCCCTCCTCCGCTCCATCTCCCTCCCTCCCTGCTTCATCTCCTTCTCTGCTCCATCTCCTCCCCCCCTCCATCTCCCTCCCTCCTCAGCTCCATCTCCCTCCCTCCATCCATCTCCCTCCCTCCTCTGCTCCATCTCCATCCCTCCCTCCTCTGCTCCATCTCCCTCTCCTCTGCTCCATCTCCCCCTCCTCTGCTCCATCTCCCTCCCTCCCTACCTCCTCTGCTCCATCTCCATCCCTCCCTACCTCCTCTGCTCCATCTCCATCCCTCCCTCCATCTCCCTCCCTCCCTCCTCTGCTCCATCTCCCCCTGCTTCATCTCCTTCTCCGCTCCATCTCCCCCCCTCCCTCCCTCCTCCGCTCCATCTCCTTCTCTGCTCCATCTCCCCCCTCCCTCCCTCCTCCGCTCCATCTCCCTCCCTCCCTGCTTCATCTCCTTCTCTGCTCCATCTCCCCTCTCCCTCCCTCCCTCCTCCGCTCCATCTCCCTCCCTCCCTGCTTCATCTCCTTCTCTGCTCCATCTCCTCCTTCCCTCCTCCGCTCCATCTCCCTCCTCTGCTCCATCTCCCTCCCTGCTTCATCTCCATCCCTCCCTGCTCTCTCCTTCTCTGCTCCATCTCCTTCTCTGCTCCATCTCCATCCCTCCCTCCTCTGCTCCATCTCCCTCCCTGCTCCATCTCCCTCTCTGCTCCATCTCCCTCCCTCCCTCTCTGCTCCATCTCCCTCCCTCCCTCTCTGCTCCATCTCCCTCCCTCCCTCTCTGCTCCATCTCCTTCTCTGCTCCACCTCCCCCCTCCTCTCCATCACGCCATCCCATCTCCCTCACTCAAGCTCCCTCCCTTCTTTCGCCCCATATTTCTCCATCCCTCTCTTCGCCCCATCCCACCCCCTCCCTCGCCCCATTCCACTCCCTCACACCATCTCAGAGGAAAAAACTAAAATATACATTTTTAGAAAGAGAGCGAGAGCGAGCGAGAGCGAGCGAGAGCGAGAGAGCGAGAGAGAGAGAGAGAGAGAGAGAGCGAGAGATGAGAGACAGTTCAATTACATTTCCACCACATTAAGCAGGGCTGTTATCCAGTGACTGCACATCCAGGGCGGAAGGGGTGGGTTGGGTGACCGTCCTGCCCGATGAACGGTGAAGGATTCTCGAGGGGAGGTTTCTGGGCTGTGGGGGTTCCCTGGATGTAACTATACTGGAACTGAACACATAGCTGCGTAAGCCCCTATGATATGCTGAGCAGCTCAAGTCAGATGACAGAATTTAAGAGAGGCAAGCAATCTTGGATACCACACACACACTACACACAGACACACAGACACACTACACACTACACACACACCACACACACACACACACACACACTACACACTACACACTACACACACCCAGTGAAAGATTTCCCCCATCTCGTTTTCCTCGGCCCTAATGACCTCCCTAGAGGACACTGTGGAGCAGATCTGCAGTAAGCCAGGGAACCACCGTGAAACACACACAGTCCTCACACAGGGAACCACCGTGACACACACAGTGTCCTCACACAGGGTGAACCATTGCAGAGCTACCTGCCAACTCACTGTTAATAACTGAGGAGAGGATGATCTCTGTCGTCACACACACACACACACACACACACACACACACACACACACACACACTGTAGGTCAGAGCAGAATATGTGGTGTATGAGTCTGGAAGGGGAGGAGGGGTACAGGCCATCTCCTGCAGCACTAGGAGGAGGGGTACAGGCCATCTCCTGCAGAACTAGGAGGAGGAGGAGGGGGGGTACAGGCCATCTCCTGCAGCACTAGGAGGAGGGGGGGGGGGTACAGGCCATCTCCTGCAGCACTAGGAGGAGGGGGGGGGGGGTACAGGCCATCTCCTGCAGCACTAGGAGGAGGGGGGGGGGGGGGGTACAGGCCATCTCCTGCAGCACTAGGAGGAGGAGGGGTGCAGGCCATCTCCTGCAGCACTAGGAGGAGGGGGGGGGGGGGGGGGGGGGGGTACAGGCCATCTCCTGCAGCACTAGGAGGAGGAGGGGGGGTACAGGCCATCTCCTGCAGCACTAGGAGGAGGAGGGGTATAGGCCATCTCCTGCAGCACTAGGAGGAGGAGGGGGGGGGGGGGTACAGGCCTACTCCTGCAGCACTAGGAGGAGGAGGAGGGGTACAGGCCATCTCCTGCAGCACTAGGAGGAGGAGGGGTACAGGCCATCTCCTGCAGCACTAGGAGGAGGAGGGGGGGGGGGGTACAGGCCATCTCCTGCAGCACTAGGAGGAGGAGGAGGGGTACAGGCCATCTCCTGCAGCACTAGGAGGAGGAGGGGTACAGGCCATCTCCTGCAGCACTAGGAGGAGGAAGAGGAGGAGGAGGGGCACAGGCCATCTCCTGCAGCACTAGGAGGAGGAGGGGTACAGGCCATCTCCTGCAGCACTAGGAGGAGGAGGAGGGGTACAGGCCATCTCCTGCAGCACTAGGAGGAGGGGTACAGACCATCTCCTGCAGCACTAGGAGGGAGGAGGAGGGGTACAGGCCATCTCCTGCAGCACTAGGAGGAGGAGGAGGGGTACAGGCCATCTCCTGCAGCACTAGGAGGAGGAGGAGGGGTACAGGCCATCTCCTGCAGCACTAGGAGGAGGAGGAGGGGTACAGACCATCTCCTGCAGCACTAGGAGGAGGAGGAGGGGTACAGGCCATCTCCTGCAGCACTAGGAGGAGGAGGAGGGGTACAGGCCATCTCCTGCAGCACTAGGAGGAGAAGGAGGGGTACAGGCCATCTCCTGCAGCACTAGGAGGAGGAGGGGTACAGGCCATCTCTGCAGCACTAGGAGGAGGAGGAGGAGGGGTACAGGCCATCTCCTGCAGGACTAGGAGGAGGAGGAGGAGGGGTACAGGCCATCTCCTGCAGCACTAGGAGGAGGAGGGGTACAGGCCATCTCCTGCAGCACTAGGAGGAGGAGGGGTACAGGTCATCTCCTGCAGCACTAGGAGGAGGAGGAGGAGGGGTACAGGTCATCTCCTGCAGCACTAGGAGGAGGAGGAGGGGTACAGGCCATCTCCTGCAGCACTAGGAGGAGGAGGAGGGGTACAGGCCATCTCCTGCAGCACTAGGAGGAGGAGGAGGGGTACAGGCCATCTCCTTGCAGGACTAGGAGAGGAGGAGGAGGGGTACAGGCCATCTCCTGCAGCACTAGGAGAAGGAGGGGTACAGGCCATCTCCTGCAGCACTAGGAGGAGGAGGAGGGGTACAGGCCATCTCCTGCAGCACTAGGAGGAGGAGGAGAGGGGTACAGGCCATCTCCTGCAGCACTAGGAGGAGGAGGAGGGGTACAAGGCCATCTCCTGCAGGACTAGGAGGAGGAGGAGGGGTACAGACCATCTCCTGCAGCACTAGGAGGAGGGGTACAGGCCATCTCCTGCAGCACTAGGAGGAGGAGGGGTACAGGTCATCTCCTGCAGCACTAGGAGGAGGAGGAGGGGTACAGGCCATCTCCTGCAGCACTAGGAGGAGGAGGAGGGGTACAGGCCATCTCCTGCAGCACTAGGAGGAGGAGGAGGGGTACAGGCATCTCCTGCAGGACTAGGAGGAGGAGGAGGAGGAGGGGTACAGGCCATCTCCTGCAGCACTAGGAGAAGGAGGGGTACAGGCCATCTCCTGCAGCACTAGGAGGAGGAGGAGGGGTACAGGCCAACTCCTGCAGCACTAGGAGAAGGAGGGGTACAGGCCATCTCCTGCAGCACTAGGAGGAGGAAGAGGAGGAGGAGGGGTACAGGCCATCTCCTGCAGCACTAGGAGGAGGAGGGGTACAGATCATCTCCTGCAGCACTAGGAGGAGGAGGAGGGGGGTACAGACCATTTCCTGCAGCACTAGGAGGAGGAGGGGTACAGGCCATCTCCTGCAGCACTAGGAGGAGGAGGAGGGGTACAGGCCATCTCCTGCAGCACTAGGAGGAGGAGGAGGGGTACAGACCATCTCCTGCAGAACTAGGAGGAGGAGGGGTACAGGCCATCTCCTGCAGCACTAGGAGGAGGAGGGGTACAGGCCATCTCCTGCAGCACTAGGAGGAGGAGGAGGAGGGGTACAGGCCATCTCCTGCAGCACTAGGAGGAGGAGGAGGAGGGGTACAGGCCATCTCCTGCAGCACTAGGAGGAGGAGGGGTACAGGCCATCTCCTGCAGAACTAGGAGGAGGAGGGGTACAGGCCATCTCCTGCAGCACTAGGAGGAGGAGGGGTACAGGCCATCTCCAGCAGCACTAGGAGGAGGAGGAGGGGTACAAGCCATCTCCTGCAGGAGGAGGAGGGCCTCTCGCTCTTTCTCTGTAGGAGAGCTGCTAGCAGACTGGATATGGCTGAACGCTGAGAAAAAAGGAGACTGGAGAAAACAGAGGACTAGACGGGGAGAGAGAGGACTAGACGGGGAGAGAGAGCGAGACGGGGAGAGAGAGACTAGACGGGGAGAGAGAGGACTAGACGGGGAGAGAGAGGACTAGACGGGGAGAGAGAGGACTAGACGGGGAGAGAGAGGACTAGACGGGGAGAGAGAGGACTAGACGGGAGAGAGAGGACTAGACGGGGAGAGAGAGGACTAGACGGGGAGAGAGAGCGAGACGGGGAGAGAGAGCGAGACGGGGAGAGAGAGCGAGACGGGGAGAGAGGAGCGAGACGGGGAGAGAGAGCGAGACGGGGAGAGAGAGCGAGACGGGGAGAGAGAGCGAGACGGGGAGAGAGAGACTAGACGGGGAGAGAGAGCGAGACGGGGAGAGAGAGCGAGACGGGGAGAGAGAGCGAGACGGGGAGAGAGAGAGCGAGACGGGGAGAGAGAGAGCGAGACGGGGAGAGAGAGAGCGAGACGGGGAGAGAGAGAGCGAGACGGGGAGAGAGAGCGAGACGGGGAGAGAGAGCGAGACGGGGAGAGAGAGCGAGACGGGGAGAGAGAGCGAGACGGGGAGAGAGAGCGAGACGGGGAGAGAGAGCGAGACGGGGAGAGAGAGGACTAGACGGGGAGAGAGAGCGAGACGGGGAGAGAGAGCGAGACGGGGAGAGAGAGCGAGACGGGGAGAGAGAGAGCGAGACGGGGAGAGAGAGAGCGAGACGGGGAGAGAGAGAGCGAGACGGGGAGAGAGAGAGCAAGACGGGGAGAGAGAGAGCGAGACGGGGAGAGAGAGCGAGACGGGGAGAGAGAGCGAGACGGGGAGAGAGAGCGAGACGGGGAGAGAGAGCGAGACGGGAGAGAGAGCGAGACGGGGAGAGAGAGCGAGACGGGGAGAGAGAGCGAGACGGGGAGAGAGAGGACTAGACGGGGAGAGAGGACTAGACGGGGAGAGAGAGGACTAGACGGGGAGAGAGCGAGACGGGGAGAGAGCGAGAGGGGAGAGAGAGAGCGAGACGGGGAGAGAGAGGACTAGACGGGGAGAGAGAGGACTAGACGGGGAGACAGAGGACTAGACGGGGAGACAGAGGACTAGACGGGGAGACAGAGGACTAGACGGGGAGACAGAGGACTAGACGGGAGAGAGAGCAAGACGGGGAGAGAGAGCGAGACGGGGGAGAGAGAGACTAGACGGGGAGAGAGAGGACTAGACGGGGAGAGAGAGCGAGACGGGGAGAGAGAGGACTAGACGGGGAGAGAGCGAGACGGGGAGAGAGAGCGAGACGGGGAGAGAGAGCGAGACGGGGAGAGAGAGCGAGACGGGGAGAGAGAGCGAGACGGGGAGAGAGAGCGAGACGGGGAGAGAGAGCGAGACGGGGAGAGAGGAGCGAGACGGGGAGAGAGAGGACTAGACGGGGAGAGAGAGGACTAGACGGGGAGAGAGAGGACTAGACGGGGAGAGAGAGGACTAGACGGGGAGAGAGAGGACTAGACGGGGAGAGAGAGGACTAGACGGGGAGAGAGAGGACTAGACGGGGAGAGAGAGCGAGACGGGGAGAGAGAGCGAGACGGGGAGAGAGAGGACTAGAAGGGGAGAGAGCGCGAGACGGGGAGAGAGCGCGAGACGGGGAGAGAGAGCGAGACGGGGAGAGAGAGCGAGACGGGGAGAGAGAGCGAGACGGGGAGAGAGAGGACTAGACGGGGAGAGAGAGGACTAGACGGGGAGAGAGAGGACTAGACGGGGAGAGAGAGGACTAGACGGGGAGAGAAGAGAGCGAGACGGGGAGAGAGAGGACTAGACCTGGGAAAGAGAGGACTAGACGGGAGAGAGACGGGGAGAGTAGGACCTGGATATGGCTACGGGAAGAGTAGGAAGTAGGACCTGCCGTCATTCACTTTGAACTGGACTGTGTGTTTACAGGAAGTAGCAACAGCCTGACTTTAGATCATTGGAACACATTTCACCAAAAGCCACAAAATTACACCTGAATGGATTTCTGGAAATATGTCAACAACAAGGGAGTCCTCTTACACATTTGGGAACTTCACAGTCCTACCGATCAAATACCCTTGAAAAGGTAGGCTCTCTCTCCCTCAGTTATACACATCAACAACAAGATCAACAACTAATGCCAGCCAGAACAAGATGAGCTCAAATCTAACAAAGGAAAATTAAAGCCTCAAAGAGAAAGAGAGTAATATTTGTTTTAATGTATTGGTGAATTATATGAATAATGCATTGAACTGCAGCCATCTATCCTACAACAATGCCTCATGGAATATTGAGTAAAATAGACAGAGAGCTGTGGAGTGGAAGAGAGAGAGAGCTGTGGAGTGGGGGGGTAAAGAGACAGAGCTGTGGAGGGGGGAGGGTGGAAGAGACAGAGCACTGTGGAGTGGGGGGAAGAGGCAGAGCGTTGTGGCGTGGGGGGGGGGGAGAGAGCTGTGGCGTGGAAGAGACAGAGCGTTGTGGCGTGGGGGGGGGGGGGACAGAGAGCTGTGGCGTGGAAGAGAGAGCGTTGTGGCGTGGGAGGGGGAAGAGACAGAGCGTTGTGGCGTGGGGGGGGGGGGAGAGACAGAGCGTTGTGGTGTGGGGGGAAGAGAGAGCGTTGTGGCGTGGGGAGGGGAAGAGACAGAGCGTTGTGGCGTGGGGGGGGGGAAGAGACAGAGCGTTGTGGTGTGGGGGGGGGGGGTGGTGGAAGAGACAGAGCGTTGTGGCGTGGGAGGGGGAATGAGACAGAGCGTTGTGGCGTGGGGTGGGGACAGAGAGCTGTGGCGTGGAAGAGACAGAGCGTTGTGGCGTGGAGGGGGAAGAGACAGAGCGTTGTGGCGTGGGGAGGGGGAAGAGACAGAGCGTTGTGGCGTGGGGGGGGGGGAAGAGACAGAGCGTTGTGGCATGGGGGGGGGAAGAGACAGAGCGTTGTGGCATGGGAGGGGGAAGAGACAGAGCGTTGTGGCGTGGGGGGGGTGGGGGGTGGAAGAGACAGAGCGTTGTGGTGTGGGAAGAGAGAGCGTTGTGGTGTGGGGGGGGGGGGTGGAAGAGACAGAGTGTTGTGGGCGTGGGGGGGGGGGAGACAGAGAGCTGTGGCGTGGAAGAGACAGAGCGCTGTGGCATGGGGGGGGAAGAGACAGAGCGCTGTGGCATGGGGGGGGGAAGAGACAGAGCGCTGTGGCGTGGGAAGAGACAGAGCGCTGTGGCATGGGGGGGGAAGAGAGCGTTGTGGCGTGGGAAGAGACAGAGCGCTGTGGCATGGGGGGGGAAGAGACAGAGCGCTGTGGCGTGGGGGGGGTGGAAGAGACAGAGCGTTGTGGCGTGGAAGAGACAGAGCGCTGTGGCATGGGGGGGAAGAGACAGAGCGTTGTGGCGTGGGGGGGGAAGAGACAGAGCTGTTGCGTGGGGGGGGGGGGGGGTGGAAGAGACAGAGAGAGAAGTCAAATACTCCAGCCACCCCAGTCAGACTGTTCTCTCTGCTACCGAACCACAAGCAGTACCGGAGTGCCAAGTCTAGGTCCAAGAGGGTTCTAAACAGGTTCTACCCCCCAAGCCAAAAGACTCCTGAAAAACACCAAAATCAAATGGCTACCCCCCCCCCCCCCCCCCCCCCCCCCTACAGAGTCTGGCACCAGATCTAGAACATGTTACACACCGGCACCAGATCTAAAACATGTTACAGACCCCCCCCCCCCCCCCCTACAGAGAGTCTGGCTCCAGATCTAGAACATGTTACAGACCGGCACCAGATCTAGAACATGTTACAGACCGGCACCAGATCTAGAACATGTTACAGACCGCCACCAGATCTAGAACATGTTACAGACCGGCACCAGATCTAGAACATGTTACAGACTGGCACCAGATCTAGAACATGTTACAGACCGGCACTAGATCTAGAACATGTTACAGACCCCCCCCCCCCCCCCCTACAGAGTCTGGCTCCAGATCTAGAAACATGTTACAGACCGGCACCAGATCTAGAACATGTTACAGACTGGCACCAGATCTAGAACATGTTACACACCGGCACCAGATCTAGAACATGTTACAGACAGACACCAGATCTAGAACATGTTACAGACTGGCACCAGAGTCTACATCTGGTCCGTCATAAACAGGGTGAAAGCTAACACTCCAGATGACAACCCTACCTGCTGCTAATATAATATCCTCCATGGCAAGCAAGCGATGATTAGTCACCTTTCTGAGAGTGGTCAGACACACACTGACCTACATACCATCTAGTGTGTGTTGTGATCTCCTCATGATGTACTGACTGAGTGGTCACTAATGACTCTCTAACACGGTTAATTAACGAAAAGAGACCCCTCTCTCTCTTGCGTTCGCCTGGCCCTCTTACGGCCTCTCTCTCACTCAGACCTGTGTGCGTGTCTGCAGGTGTGTGAACGTGATTGCGTGTGTGTGTGTGTGTGCAGCTAGGTAAAAACGCTTTTTAATCATTCCTCGGACAAAGAGAAAGCAGGCAATTGAGTATAAAATAAATACATTGACCGTTGACAATGTGTCTAATAACTGAATAATAATTATAGTGTTGAAAGGAAGAATGTTGCCTGCTGCCTTTCTATTGGAGCCTGTTAAAAGAAGTATACCAACACAGGCAGAGAGACAGAGACAGAGAGACAGAGAGAGACAGAGGCAGACAGAGGCAGACAGAGAGAGAGACAGACAGAGAGAGAGACAGAGACAGACAGAGACAGACAGGCAGAGGCAGACAGGCAGAGGCAGACAGGCAGAGGCAGACAGAGACAGAGAGACAGACAGAGAGAGAGACAGAGACAGAGACAGAGAGAGACAGAGACAGAGACAGACAGAGGCAGACAGAGGCAGACAGAGACAGACAGAGAGAGAGACAGGCAGAGAGAGAGACAGGCAGAGGACCGAGACAGGCAGAGACAGGCAAAGACAGACATAGAGACAGTGTCAGAGGACAGACACTAGACATGCCCTGGAGCTGTCGTCAGAGGACAGACACTAGACATGCCCTGGAGCTGTTGTCAGAGGACATACACTAGACATGCCCTGGAGCTGTTGTCAGAGGACAGACACTAGACATGCCCTGGAGCTGTTGTCAGAGGACAGACACTAGACATGTCCTGGAGCTGTTGTCAGAGGACAGACACTAGACATGCCCTGGAGCTGTTGTCAGAGGACAGACACTAGACATGTCCTGGAGCTGTTGTCAGAGGACAGACACTAGACATGCCCTGGAGCTGTTGTCAGAGGACAGACACTAGACATGCCCTGGAGCTGTTGTCAGAGGACAGACACTAGACATGCCCTGGAGCTGTTGTCAGAGGACAGACACTAGACATGCCCTGGAGCTGTTGTCAGAGGACAGACACTAGACATGCCCTGGAGCTGTTGTCAGAGGACAGACACTAGACATGCCCTGGAGCTGTTGTCAGAGGACAGACTAGGGTTCCCCTGCCACATCATATTTCACACTGGCACAAATGACCTGAGAGCACAGCAGGAAAGGGTTGCCACAGCACTCAAGGGAGTGATTGAAAAAAGCTAGTTCCACTTTTCACACACACATAGTCAATGGTAGGCTTCGAGGGGACTCCTACGGTAGGTACACCTATAGCTCATCTCTTGGCAGTAGTACTGTAGACTACTTTATCACTGACCTCAACCCAGAGTCTCTCAGAGCGTTCACAGTCAGCCCACTGACACCCCTAACACACCACAGCAAAATCACAGTCTACTTGAACAGAGCAATACTCAATCATGAGGCATCAAAGCCAAAGGAACTGAATAATATTAAGAAATGCTATAGATGGAAGGAAAGTAGTGTGGAAATCTACCAAAAAACAATTAGACAACAACAAATTCAATCCCTTATAGACAACTTCCTGTACAAAATGTTTCACTGTAATAGTGAAGGTGTAAACTTGGCAGTAGAAATCCTAAACAGTATTGTTGACCTCTCAGCTTCCCTATCAAATCTAAAAATGTCAAACAGACAACCAAAACAAAATGTCAACAATGACAAAATGTTTGATGAAGAACACAAAAATCTAAGAAAGAAATTGAGAAACCTGTCCAACCAAAAACACAAAGACCCAGAAAACCAGAGTCTACACCTTCACTACGGTGAATCACTAAAACAATACAGAAATACACTATGGAAAAAAAGAAGGAACAGCACGTCAGAAATCAGCTCAATGTAATTGAAGAATCCATAGACTCTAACCACTTCTGGAAACACTTAAACAACAACACAAAGAGTTATCTATCCAAAACGGAGATGTCTGGGTAAACCACTTCTCCAATCTTTTTGGCTCTTTAACAAAGAACAAACAGCAAAAAACATAGACATGATCAAATACAAATCTTAGAATATTATTATATATTATACTATTAAAGACGACCAGAACCCACCGGATTCTCCAATTACATTGAACGATCTACAGGACAAAACAAACTCGTACATTTCCTCAGCGAAATCAATGTACTGAGCAAATGTCAAATAGTATTTTTACTAAATTACCGTACGACAGACCATGTATTCACCGTGCACACCCTAATTGACAACCAAACAAACCAAAACAAAGGCAAAGTCTTCTCATGCTTTGTTGATTTCAAAAAAGCCTTCGACATCAATCTGGCATGAGGGTCTGCTATACAAATTGATGGAAAGTGGTGTTGGGGGAAAAACATACACCATTATAAAATCCATGTACACAAACAAGTGTGCAGTTAACATAGGCAAAAAACACACATTTCTTCACACAGGGTCGTGGGGTGAGACAGGGATGCAGCTTAAGCCCCACCCTCTTCAACATATATATTAACAAATTGGCGAGCGCACAAGAACAGTCTACAGCACCCGGCCTCACCTTACTAGTATCTGAAGTCAAATGTCTACTGTTTGCTGATGATCTGGTGCTTCTGTCACCAACCAAGGAGGGCCTACAGCAGCACCTAGATCTTCTGCACAGATTCTGTCAGACCTGGGCCCTGACAGACCTGGGCCCTGACAGTGAATCTCAGTAAGACAAAAATAACGGTGTTCCAAAAAGGGACCACGAATACAAATTCCATTTAGACACTGTTGCCCTAGAGCACAGAAAAAACAACACATTCCTCAGCCTCAAGAAGGGCCTCTATGCCATCAGAAGGATCATAAAATTTGACATACCAACTATAATCTGGCTAACAATACTTACTAACAATACTTGAATCAGTTATAGAACCCATTTCCCTTTATGGTTGTGAGGTCTGGGGTCCGCTCACCAACCAAGAATTCACCAAAGGGACAAACACCGTATTGAGACTCTGCATGCAGAACTCAGCAAAAATATTCTCTGTATACAACGTAAAACACCAAATAATTAATTCAGAGCAGAATCAGGCCGATACCCGCTAATGATCAAAATGCAGAAAAGAGCTGTTAAATTCTACAACCACCTAAAAGGAAGCGATTCCCAAACCTTCCATAACAAAGCCATCACCTACAGAGAGATGAACCTGGAGAAGAGTCCCCTAAGCAAGCTGGTCCTGAGGCTCTGTTCACAAACACATACAGACCCCACAGAGCCCCAGGACAGCAACACAATTAGACCCAACCAAATCATGAAAAAAACTAAAAGATAATTACTTGACACATTGGAAAAACATGTACATTACTGAGCAAACTAGAATGCTATTTGGCCCTACACAGAGTGTACACAGTGGCAGAATACCTGACCACTGTGACTGACTCAAACTTAAGGAAAGCTTTGACTATGTACAGACTCAGTGAGCATAGCCTTGCTATTGAGAAAGTCCGCCGTAGGCAGACATGGCTCTCAAGAGAAGACAGGCTATGTGCTCACTGCCCACAAAATGAGGTGGAAACTGAGCTGCACTTCCTAACCTCCTGCCCAATGTATGACCATATTAGAGATACATATTTCCCTCAGATTACACAGATCCACAAAGAATTAGATACCAACAAACCCAATTTTGATAAACTCCCATATCTACTGGGTGAAATACCACAGTGTGCCAATATCACAGCAGCAGGATTTGTGACCTGTTGCCATAAGAAAAGGTCAACCAGTGAAGAACAAACACCATTGTAAATACAACCCATATTTATGTTGATTTATTTTCCCTATTTGTACTTTAACTATAT
>NC_143037.1:5955000-5957500 GCF_057628025.1 Oncorhynchus mykiss | reverse complement strand
TATTGGGGAATATGCCAGAGCTAAGGATGATGTTAAAGAGTTTTAGTATAGCCAATTGGAATTTGTTGTCTGTATATTTGATCATTTCATTGAGGATACCATCAACACCACAGGCCTTTTTGGGTTGGAGGGATTTATTTGTCCTGTAACTCATTCAATGTAATTGGAGAATCCAGTGGGTTCTGGAATCCAGTGTGTTCTGGAATCCAGTGGGTTCTGTAATCCAGTGGGTTCTGGTAGTCTTTAATAGATGATTCTAAGATCTGTATTTGATCATATATATGTTTTTGCTCTTTATTCTTTGTTATAGAGCCAAAAAGATTGGAGAAGTGGTTTACCCATACATCTCCATTTTGGATAGATAATTCTTCTTGTTGTTGTTTGTTTAGTGTTTTCCAATTTTCCCAGAAGTGGTTAGAGTCTATGGATTCTTCAATTACATTGAGCTGATTTCTGACATGCTGTTCCTTCTTTTTCCGTAGTGTATTTCTGTATTGTTTTAGTGATTCACCATAGTGAAGGTGTAGACTCAGGTTTTCCGGGTCTTTGTGTTTTTGGTTAGACAGGTTTCTTTATTTCTTAATTAGATTTTTGCATTCTTCATCAAACCATTTGTCATTATTGTTAATTTTCTTCGGTTTTCTATTTGAGATTTTTAGATTTGATAGGGAAGCTGAGAGGTAAAATATACTGTTAAGATTTTCTACTGCCAAGTTTACACCTTCACTATTACAGTGGAACGTTTTACCCAGGAAGTTGTCTAAAAGGGATTGAATTTGTTGTTGCCTAATTGTTTTTTGGTAGGTTTCCAAACTGCATTCCTTCCATCTATAGCATTTCTTAATGTTACTCAGTTCCTTTGGCTTTGATGCCTCATGATTGATTATTGCTCTGTTTAAGTAGACTGTGATTTTGCTGTGGTCTGATAGGGGTGTCAGTGGGCTGACTGTGAACGCTCTGAGAGACTCTGGGTTGAGGTCAGTGATAAAGTAGTCTACAGTACTACTGCCAAGAGATGAGCTATAGGTGTACCTACCATAGGAGTCCCCTCGAAGCCTACCGTTGACTATGTACATACCCAGCGTGCGACAGAGCTGCAGGAGTTGTGACCCGTTTTTGTTGGTTATGTTGTCATAGTTGTGCCTAGGGGGGCATATGTGGGAGGGAATGCTGTCACCTCCAGGCAGGTGTTTGTCCCCCTGTGTGCTGAGGGTGTCAGGTTCTTGTCCGGTTCTGGCATTTAGGTCGCCACAGACTAGTACATGTCCCTGGGCCTGGAAATGATTGATTTCCCCCTCTAGGATGGAGAAGCTGTCTTCATTAAAATATGGGGATTCTAGTGGCGGGATATAGGTAGCACACAGGAGGACATTTTTCTCTGTTAGGATCATTTCCTTTTGAATTTCTCTCTCTCTCTCTCTACCTCTCTCTCTCTCTCTCTCTCTACCTCTCTCTCTCTCTCTCTACCTCTCTCTCTCTCTCTCTCTCTACCTCTCTCTACCTCTCTCTCTCTCTCTCTCTCTCTCTCTCTCTACCTCTCTCTCTCTCTCTCTCTCTACCTCTCTCTACCTCTCTCTCTCTCTCTCTCTCTCTCTCTCTCTCTCTCTCTCTCTGTCTGTCTTTTTTCTCACACCACCTTTATCTTTCCGTCTCACTTTAAGCCTGTTTTTCATTCTTCCTCTTCTCTATAAGCAGAAAGGTGAAGAAGCTGACAGGAAGTGTAACTGTTAAATTCCACTAAAAAGTTGTGTTCCTCACCAACACAATCAGACTTACCGACACACACACACACACACACACGAACACACACACACATACGCACGCGCACACACACACACACATACGCACGCACGCGCACACACACACACATACGCACGCGCACACACACACGCACACACACACATACGCACACACACACACATACGCACGCACGCGCACACACACACACACATACGCACGCGCACACACACACACACGCACACACACACATACGCACGCGCACACACACACACACACATACGCACGCACGCGCGCGCACACACACACACACACACGCACGCGCGCACACACACACACACACGCACGCGCACACACACACACACATACGCACGCGCACACACTCTCTACAGTCTGAAGCGAGGATTTGTGAACAGTGGCTTGGAAGGTGAAGATCATCATTGCCTCTGATTGGCTCCTGATAGTTAACGAGGACGTCTGTTGACTGAGACCCCTTGTTTACACCAGGAAAAAGTGTGCACGTGTGTGTGAAGGAAAGGTGATGTGAGAGTGAGTGTGTGTGAGTAATTGTGTTGACACTTTGAGTGTGTGTGTGTGTTTGTTCACACTATGTGTGTGTTTGGTGGGGGCAGGGGAGCACATTGACAGAGAGGGAGGGTCAGTTGGGTGATGAAGATACAGAGTGACAGAAATGCTTCGCTCGTCCAGAGAGAGGACACACACACACACAGACACACACATACACACACACACACAGACACAC
>NC_143037.1:5915000-5950000 GCF_057628025.1 Oncorhynchus mykiss | reverse complement strand
CTTCACCTTCCAGCAGGGCAATGACCCTAAGCATACTGCTAAAGCAACACTCGAGTGGTTTAAGGGGAAACATTTACATGTCTTGGAATGGCCTAGTCAAAGCCCAGACCTCAATTAAATTGAAAATCTGTGTATGACTTCAAGATTGCTGTACACCAGCAGAACCCATCCAACTTGAAGGAGCTGCAGCAGTTTTGTCTTGAAGAATGGGCAAAAATCCCAGTGATGTGCCAAGCTTATAGAGACATATCCCAAGAGACTTGCAGCTGTAATTGCTGCAAAAGGTGTCTCTACAAAGTATTGACTTTGTGGGGGTGAATAGTTACGCACACTCATGTTTTCTGTTTTTATTTGTCTTACTTCTTGTTTTTTTTCACGCTAAAAAAATATTTTGCATCATCAAAGTGGTAGGCATGTTGTTTAAATCAAATGATACAACCCCCCCCCCCCATTTCAATTCCAGGTTGTAAGGCAACAAAATAGGAAAAATGCCAAGGGGGTGAATACTTTCGCAAGCCACTGTAGGCTTGTCAATAAAGTCTACTGAATTGAATTGAAGTTGAGAGAGAGAGAGAGAGAAAGGGGGAGAGAGACAGAGAAAAGAGTGAGGTAAAGACAGAGAGAGGAGGGAGAGAGAAAGGGGGAGAGGAGGGAGAGAGAAAGGGGGAAAGGAGGGAGAGAGAAAGGGGGGAGAGGAGGGAGAGAGAAAGGGGGGAGAGGAGGGAGAGAGAAAGGGGGGGGAGGAGGGAGAGAGAGAGGAGGGAGAGATAAAGGGGGAGAGGAGGGAGAGAGAGAGAGGAGGGAGAGAGAAAGGGGGAGAGGAGGGAGAGAGAAAGGAGGAAGAGAGAAAGGGGGGAGAGGGGGGAGAAGGAAAGGGGGGAGAGGAGGGAGAGAGAAAGGAGGAGAGAGAAAGGGGGGAGAGGAGGGAGAGAGAAAGGGGGGAAAGGAGGGAGAGAGAGAGAAGGGAGAGAGAAAGGGGGAGAGGAGGGAGAGAGAGAGGAGGGAGAGAGAGAGGAGGGAGAGAGAAAGGGAGAGAGGAGGGAGAGAGAAAGGGGGGAGAGGAGGGAGAGAGAAAGGGGGAGAGGAGGGAGAGAGAAAGGGGGGAGAGGAGGGAGAGAGAAAGGGGGAGAGGAGGGAGAGAGAAAGGGGGAGAGGAGGGAGAGAGAAGGGGGGAGAGGAGGGAGAGAGAAAGGGCGGAGAGGAGGGAGAGAGAGAGGAGGGAGAGAGAAAGGGGGAGAGGAGGGAGAGAGAAAGTGGGGAGAGGAAGGAGAGAGAGAGGATGGAGAGAGAAAGGGGGAGAGGAGGGAGAGAGAAAGGAGGAAGAGAGAAAGGGGGAGAGGAGGGAGAGAGAAAGGGGGGAGAAAGAAAGAGGGGAGAGGAGAGATAGAGAAAGGAGGGAGAGAGAAAGGGGGGAGAGGAGGGAGAGAGAAAGGAGGAAGAGAAAAAGGGGGGAGAGGAGGGAGAGAGAAAGGGGGAGAGGAGGGAGAGAGAGAGGAGGGAGACACAAGGGGGGAGAGGAGGGAGAGAGAAAGGGGGAGAGGAGGGAGAGAGAAGGGGGGAGAGGAGGGAGAGGGAAAGGGCGGAGAGGAGGGAGAGAGAGAGGAGGAAGAGAGAAAGGGGGAGAGGAGGGAGAGAGAAAGGGGGGAGAGGAGGGAGAGAGAGAGGAGGGAGAGAGAAAGGGGGAGAGGATGGAGAGAGAAAGGAGGAAGAGAGAAAGTGGGGAGAGGAGGGAGAGAGAAAGGGGGAGAGGAGGGAGAGAGAGAGGAGGGGAGAGAGGGAGAGAGAAGGGGCGAGAGGAGGGAGAGAGAAAGGGGGGAGAGGAGGGAGAGAGAGAGGAGGGAGAGAGAAAGGGGGAGAGGAGAGAGAAAGGAGGAAGAGAGAAAGGGGAAGAGGAGGGAGAGAGAAAGGGGGAGAGGAGGGAGAGAGAAAGGGGGAGAGGAGGGAGAGAGAGCGGGGGAGAGGAGGGAGAGAGAAAGGCGGGAGAGAGAGGGAGAGAGAGAGGAGGGAGAGAGAAAGGGGGAGAGGAGAGAGAAAGGAGGGAGAGAGAGGGAGAGAGAAAGGCGGGAGAGAGAGGGAGAGAGAAAGGGGGGAGAGGAGGGAGAGAGAGAGGAGGGAGAGAGAAAGGGGGAGAGGAGAGAGAAAGGAGGGAGAGGAGGGAGAGAGAAAGGTGGGAGAGAGAGGGAGAGAGAAAGGGGGGAGAGGAGGGAGAGAGAAAGGCGGGAGAGAGAGGGAGAGAGAAAGGGGGAGAGGAGGGAGAGAGAAAGGCGGGAGAGAGAGGGAGAGAGAAAGTGGAAGAGGAGGGAGAGAGAGCGGGGGGAGAGGAGGGAGAGAGAAAGGGGGAGAGGAGGGAGAGAGAAATGAAAAGGAGAGAGAATTCCAGAGAGACAGAGAGATATTGTTGTCCCTCTTTCCACTAGTCATCACCTGTAGACCAATGTCACCGTAACTCAGGAAGTCAAGCTCAGACATGGTAGAGAATGACGGCACCCTTTTCTGTAAGAAGTGTGTGTGTGTGTGTGTGTGTGTGTGTGTGTGTGTGTGTGTGTGTGTGTGTGTGTGTGTGTGTGTGTGTGTGTGTGTGTGTGTTTTATGACTGTTCGGTGTGCCAGGCGCCACTGTTTGTCTTTCTACTCTGCCGCCATGCTTGAAAGCCGAGTTGAGCAAATCTGCCCTGTGTTGCTGACTGGCTGGACAGACAGCAACCAGACACATCTCTCTCCCTTTCTCTCTCTAGTGGACTCCATTCCACACTCACCTAGACAGACAGCAACCAGACACATCTCTCTCTCTTTCTCTCTCTAGTGGACTCCAGTCCACACTCACCTAGACAGACAGCGACAAGACACATCTCTCTCTCTTTCTCTCTCTAGTGGACTCCAGTCCACATTCACCTAGACAGACAGCAACCAGACACATCTCTCTCCCTTTCTCTCTCTAGTGGACTCCATTCCACACTCACCTAGACAGACAGCAACCAGACACATCTCTCTCTCTTTCTCTCTCTAGTGGACTCCAGTCCACACTCACCTAGACAGACAGCAACCAGACACATCTCTCTCCCTTTCTCTCTCTAGTGGACTCCATTCCACACTCACCTAGAAAGACAGCAACCAGACACATCTCTCTCTCTTTCTCTCTCTAGTGGACTCCAGTCCACATTCACCTAGACAGACAGCAACCAGACACATCTCTCTCTCTTTCTCTCTCTAGTGGACTCCAGTCCACACTCACCTAGACAGACAGCAACCAGACACATCTCTCTCCCTTTCTCTCTCTAGTGGACTCCATTCCACACTCACCTAGACAGACAGCAACCAGACACATCTCTCTCTCTTTCTCTCTCTAGTGGACTCCAGTCCACACTCACCTAGACAGACAGCGACAAGACACACCTCTCTCTCTGCAACTTACCTTTGTAGATGTCTCTGTGTCTCCAACTCTATCCATCATATGCCTCTTCAGTCAATGTGTGTGTGACTGACTTATTAGAGGGAAGGCTCTAGACTGACTTATCATTAGAGGGAGGGCTCTAGACTGACTTATCATTAGAGGGAGGGCTCTAGACTGACTTATCATTAGAGGGAGGGAGGACAGGTAGCCTAGTGGTTAGAGTGTAGGGACGGCAGGGTAGCCTAGTGGTTAGAGTGTAGGGACGGCAGGTAGCCTAGTGGTTAGAGTGTAGGGACGGCAGGTAGCCTAGTGGTTAGAGTGTAGGGACGGCAGGTAGCCTAGTGGTTAGAGTGTAGGGACGGCTGGTAGGCTAGTGGTTAGAGTGTAGGGACGGCAGGTAGCCTAGTGGTTAGAGTGTAGGTACGGCAGGTAGCCTAGTGGTTAGAGTGTAGGGACGGCAGGTAGCCTAGTGGTTAGAGTGTAGGGACGGCAGGTAGCCTAGTGGTTAGAGTGTAGGGACGGCAGGTAGCCTAGTGGTTAGAGTGTAGGGACGGCAGTTAGCCTAGTGGTTAGAGTGTAGGTACGGCAGGTAGCCTAGTGGTTAGAGTGTAGGGACGGCAGGTAGCCTAGTGGTTAGAGTGTAGGAACGGCAGGTAGCCTAGTGGTTAGAGTGTAGGGACGGCAGGTAGCCTAGTGGTTAGAGTGTAGGGACGGCAGGTAGCCTAGTGGTTAGAGTGTAGGGACGGCAGGTAGTCTAGTGGTTAGAGTGTAGGGACGGCAGGTAGCCTAGTGGTTAGAGTGTAGGGACGGCAGGTAGGCTAGTGGTTAGAGTGTAGGGACGGCAGGTAGCCTAGTGGTTAGAGTGTTGGGACGGCAGGTAGCCTAGTTAGAGTGTAGGGACGGCAGGTAGCCTAGTGGTTAGAGTGTAGGGACGGCAGGTAGCCTAGTGGTTAGAGTGTAGGGACGGCAGGTAGCCTAGTGGTTAGAGTGTAGGGACGGCAGGTAGCCTAGTGGTTAGAGTGTAGGGACGGCAGGTAGTCTAGTGGTTAGAGCGTTGGACTAGTAACTGGAAGGTTGCAAGATCGAATCCCTGAGCTGACAAGGTAAAAATCTGTCGTTCTGCCCCTGAACAGAGAGTTAACCCACTGTTCCTAGGCCATCATTGTACTGTAAATAAGAATATGTTCTTAAACTGACTTGCCTAGTTAAAAAATATATTTAATTCCATTGAGTCATGTTATGTGGTCCTCCCACTTCGACTCGTTGGGAAACCATGCAGTTTATTAGGCTACAGATGAAATACGTTCTGAACTTCACAGGGTGGTGAAAGTGACACGATGACGAGCTTTTCTCCTTTCCCAACAAATACAGACGGGCTAATTCTGGTGACATGATGATCGATGCTCGGTTGCCCTTTGACAAATAAAAATAATCTTGCTCTTTTGTCCGTAATATTCTCATTATGTAGGCTGGTCTACTGGTCTACTGGTCTGCAGGTCTGCTGGTCTGCTGGTCTGCTGGTCTACTGGTCTGCTGGTCTGCTGGTCTACTGGTCTACTGGTCTGCTGGTCTGCTGGTCTACTGGTCTGCTGGTCTGCTGGTCTGCTGGTCTACTGGTCTGCTGGTCTGCTGGTCTGCTGGTCTGCTGGTCTACTGGTCTGCTGGTCTGCTGGTCTGCTGGTCTACTGGTCTGCTGGTCTGCTGGTCTGCTGGTCTACTGGTCTGCTGGTCTGCTGGTCTGCTGGTCTACTGGTCTACTGGTCTACTGGTCTGCTGGTCTGCTGGTCTGCTGGTCTACTGGTCTGCTGGTCTGCTGGTCTGCTGGTCTGCTGGTCTACTGGTCTACTGGTCTGCTGGTCTGCTGGTCTGCTGGTCTACTGGTCTACTGGTCTACTGGTCTGCCGGTCTACTGGTCTGCCGGTCTACTGGTCTGCTGGTCTACTGGTCTGCTGGTCTACTGGTCTGCTGGTCTACTCGCACCGTCTCTGTTGGCTAGAGCACACGTGCCAAAACCAGCGTGGGCACATTTCCTATTTACAGTTTTTTTGTGATAATTGCTGACAAATGATTTCTGAAACTACGGTTCCGTTCCTCGTGACTCCACACACACACACACACACACACACACACACACACACACACACACACACACACACACACACACACACACACACACACACACACAAACATGCAAAAACCTCACACATCTCTCGCAAAAACCAAACACTCCAGTCAAATCTACTTTACAGGTTTCCCCACACGTTCGACAAATCTTTTGGCACATTTTCCTAAAACCACAAACAAACAAAAGCAAACACTGCATTCAAAACTGTTTAATATCTTTTCAACATTTTTATTGTTTTTTTTTGCGTCAAAATGAGACACGTCATATGAATAGACCTGTCTACCAAACACCACACTGATCAACACAAAACACTATGAATATCCCAGCAGTAGGTTTATGATGTGTTAGACACAAAACACTATGAATATCCCCGTAGTAGGTTTATGATGTGTTAGACACAAAACACTATGAATATCCCCGCAGTAGGTTTATGATGTGTTAGACACAAAACACTATGAATATCCCCGCAGTAGGTTTATGATGTGTTAGACACAAAACACTACTATGAATATCCCCGCAGTAGGTTTATGATGTGCTCGAAACAAACACTATGAATATCCCCGCAGTAGGTTTATGATGTGCTAAACACAAAACACTATGAATATCCCTGCAGTAGGTTTATGATGTGTTAGACACAAAACACTATGAATATCCCCGTAGTAGGTTTATGATGTGCTAAACACAAAACACTATGAATATCCCCGTAGTAGGTTTATGATGTGTTAGACACAAAACACTATGAATCTCCCCGCAGTAGGTTTATGATGTGTTAGACACAAAACACTACTATGAATATCCCAGCAGTAGGTTTATGATGTGTTAGACACAAAACACTATGAATATCCCCGTAGTAGGTTTATGATGTGTTAGACACAAAACACTATGAATATCCCCGCAGTAGGTTTATGATGTGTTAGACACAAAACACTATGAATATCCCCGCAGTAGGTTTATGATGTGCTAAACACAAAACACTATGGATATCCCTGCAGTAGGTTTATGATGTGTTAGACACAAAACACTATGAATATCCCCGCAGTAGGTTTATGATGTGTTAGACACAAAACACTATGAATATCCCAGCAGTAGGTTTATGATGTGTTAGACACAAAACACTATGAATATCCCTGCAGTAGGTTTATGATGTGTTAGACACAAAACACTACTATGAATATCCCAGCAGTAGGTTTATACCTTTTCAGTGTGACACTGTAGCCAGGTTGTAAAAGATTGTTACAGTAATGTATACCGACGCAAATATACATAAATAAACACACACACACACAAGCAAAACATTAACAAAAACATTGTAATTTATTTCCAAAATGGAGTATTTTTGAACACTTGTGTTTTGTATGTAACACTTTCCAAACCCAACAGGAGAAAAAAACATTCAGGAAGATAAAAAGGTTTTCTGAACAAAAATTTTAAAAAAATGAATGTGGCTCATTCTTTCAAAACTCTAAACACACAAACAAACAAAAAACACATGCAAAATATAAGAAAAGAAAGACGTGTCTGTATCCTCCCTCCTATTTGACATGTGTCTGTATCCTCCCTCCTATTTGACATGTGTCTGTATCCTGCCTCCTATTTGACATGTGTCTGTATCCTGCCTCCTATTTGACATGTGTCTGCATCCTCCCTCCAAATTGACATGTGTCTGTATCCTCCCTCCAAATTGACATGTGTCTGCATCCTCCCTCCAAATTGACATGTGTCTGCATTCTCCCTCCAAATTGACATGTGTCTGCATTCTCCCTCCAAATTGACATGTGTCTGCATTCTCCCTCCAAATTGACATGTGTCTGCATCCTGCCTCCTATTTGACATGTGACTGTATCCTGCCTCCTATTTGACATGTGTCTGCATCCTGCCTCCTATTTGACATGTGTCTGCATCCTCCCTCCAAATTGACATGTGTCTGTATCCTCCCTCCAAATTGACATGTGTCTGTATCCTCCCTCCAAATTGACATGTGTCTGCATTCTCCCTCCAAATTGACATGTGTCTGTATCCTCCCTCCAAATTGACATGTGTCTGCATTCTCCCTCCAAATTGACATGTGTCTGCATCCTCCCTCCAAATTGACATGTGTCTGCATTCTCCCTCCAAATTGACATGTGTCTGCATCCTCCCTCCAAATTGACATGTGTCTGCATCCTCCCTCCAAATTGACATGTGTCTGTATCCTCCCTCCAAATTGACATGTGTCTGTATCCTCCCTCCAAATTGACATGTGTCTGTATCCTCCCTCCAAATTGACATGTGTCTGTATCCTCCCTCCAAATTGACATGTGTCTGTATCCTCCCTCCAAATTGACATGTGTCTGTATCCTGCCTCCTATTTGACATGTGTCTGCATCCTCCCTCCTATTTGACATGTGACTGTATCCTGCCTCCTATTTGACATGTGTCTGCATCCTGCCTCCTATTTGACATGTGTCTGTATCCTGCCTCCTATTTGACATGTGTCTGTATCCTGCCTCCTGTTTGACATGTGTCTGTATCCTGCCTCCTATTTGACATGTGTCTGTATCCTCCCTCCAAATTGACATGTGTCTGTATCCTCCCTCCTATTTGACATGTGTCTGTATCCTGCCTCCTATTTGACATGTGTCTGCATCCTGCCTCCTATTTGACATGTGTCTGCATCCTCCCTCCAAATTGACATGTGTCTGTATCCTCCCTCCAAATTGACATGTGTCTGTATCCTCCCTCCAAATTGACATGTGTCTGTATCCTCCCTCCTATTTGACATGTGTCTGCAGCCTGCCTTCTATTTGACATGTGTCTGTATCCTGCCTCCTATTTGACATGTGTCTGTATCCTGCCTCCTATTTGACATGTGTCTGCATCCTGCCTCCTATTTGACATGTGTCTGCATCCTGCCTCCTATTTGGCATGTGTCTGTATCCTGCCTCCTATTTGACATGTGTCTGTATCCTGCCTCCTATTTGACATGTGTCTGCATCCTGCCTCCTATTTGACATGTGTCTGCATCCTGCCTCCTATTTGACATGTGTCTGCATCCTGCCTCCTATTTGACATGTGTCTGTATCCTGCCTCCTATTTGACATGTGTCTGCATCCTGCCTCCTATTTGACATGTGTCTGCATCCTCCCTCCTATTTGACATGTGTCTGCATCCTGCCTCCTATTTGACATGTGTCTGTATCCTCCCTCCTATTTGACATGTGTCTGCATCCTGCCTCCTATTTGACATGTGTCTGTATCCTCCCTCCTATTTGACATGTGTCTGTATCCTGCCTCCTATTTGACATGTGTCTGTATCCTCCTATTTGACATGTGTCTGTATCCTCCCTCCTATTTGACATGTGTCTGTATCCTCCCTCCTATTTGACATGTGTCTGTATCCTCCCTCCTATTTGACATGTGTCTGTATCCTCCCTCCAAATTGACATGTGTCTGTATCCTCCCTCCTATTTGACATGTGTCTGTATCCTGCCTCCTATTTGACATGTGTCTGTATCCTGCCTCCTATTTGACATGTGTCTGTATCCTGCCTCCTATTTGACATGTGTCTGCATCCTGCCTCCTATTTGACATGTGTCTGCATCCTCCCTCCTATTTGACATGTGTCTGCATCCTGCCTCCTATTTGACATGTGTCTGTATCCTCCCTCCTATTTGACATGTGTCTGCATCCTGCCTCCTATTTGACATGTGTCTGTATCCTCCCTCCTATTTGACATGTGTCTGTATCCTGCCTCCTATTTGACATGTGTCTGTATCCTCCTATTTGACATGTGTCTGTATCCTCCCTCCTATTTGACATGTGTCTGTATCCTCCCTCCTATTTGACATGTGTCTGTATCCTCCCTCCTATTTGACATGTGTCTGTATCCTCCCTCCAAATTGACATGTGTCTGTATCCTCCCTCCTATTTGACATGTGTCTGTATCCTGCCTCCTATTTGACATGTGTCTGTATCCTGCCTCCTATTTGACATGTGTCTGTATCCTGCCTCCTATTTGACATGTGTCTGCATCCTGCCTCCTATTTGACATGTGACTGTATCCTGCCTCCTATTTGACATGTGTCTGCATCCTGCCTCCTATTTGACATGTGTCTGTATCCTGCCTCCTGTTTGACATGTGTCTGTATCATGCCTCCTATTTGACATGTGTCTGTATCCTGCCTCCTGTTTGACATGTGTCTGTATCCTGCCTCCTATTTGACATGTGTCTGTATCCTCCCTCCAAATTGACATGTGTCTGTATCCTCCCTCCAAATTGACATGTGTCTGTATCCTCCCTCCAAATTGACATGTGTCTGTATCCTCCCTCCAAATTGACATGTGTCTGTATCCTCCCTCCAAATTGACATGTGTCTGTATCCTGCCTCCTATTTGACATGTGTCTGTATCCTCCCTCCAAATTGACATGTGTCTGTATCCTCCCTCCTATGTGTCTGTATCCTCCCTCCTATTTGACATGTGTCTGCATCCTGCCTCCTATTTGACATGTGTCTGTATCCTGCCTCCTATTTGACATGTGTCTGTATCCTCCCTCCAAATTGACATGTGTCTGCATCCTGCCTCCTATTTGACATGTGTCTGCATCCTCCCTCCTATTTGACATGTGTCTGCATCCTGCCTCCTATTTGACATGTGTCTGTATCCTCCCTCCTATTTGACATGTGTCTGCATCCTGCCTCCTATTTGACATGTGTCTGTATCCTCCCTCCTATTTGACATGTGTCTGTATCCTGCCTCCTATTTGACATGTGTCTGTATCCTCCTATTTGACATGTGTCTGTATCCTCCCTCCTATTTGACATGTGTCTGTATCCTCCCTCCTATTTGACATGTGTCTGTATCCTCCCTCCTATTTGACATGTGTCTGTATCCTCCCTCCAAATTGACATGTGTCTGTATCCTCCCTCCTATTTGACATGTGTCTGTATCCTGCCTCCTATTTGACATGTGTCTGTATCCTGCCTCCTATTTGACATGTGTCTGTATCCTGCCTCCTATTTGACATGTGTCTGCATCCTGCCTCCTATTTGACATGTGACTGTATCCTGCCTCCTATTTGACATGTGTCTGCATCCTGCCTCCTATTTGACATGTGTCTGTATCCTGCCTCCTGTTTGACATGTGTCTGTATCATGCCTCCTATTTGACATGTGTCTGTATCCTGCCTCCTGTTTGACATGTGTCTGTATCCTGCCTCCTATTTGACATGTGTCTGTATCCTCCCTCCAAATTGACATGTGTCTGTATCCTCCCTCCAAATTGACATGTGTCTGTATCCTCCCTCCAAATTGACATGTGTCTGTATCCTCCCTCCAAATTGACATGTGTCTGTATCCTCCCTCCAAATTGACATGTGTCTGTATCCTGCCTCCTATTTGACATGTGTCTGTATCCTCCCTCCAAATTGACATGTGTCTGTATCCTCCCTCCTATGTGTCTGTATCCTCCCTCCTATTTGACATGTGTCTGCATCCTGCCTCCTATTTGACATGTGTCTGTATCCTGCCTCCTATTTGACATGTGTCTGTATCCTCCCTCCAAATTGACATGTGTCTGTATCCTCCCTCCTATGTGTCTGTATCCTCCCTCCTATTTGACATGTGTCTGCATCCTGCCTCCTATTTGACATGTGACTGTATCCTGCCTCCTATTTTGGTCTGGCCACAGCACGTCATCTACATCACAAGCCATGTTCTCCTTGGCTAAACAGCGGGGGAAGAATGTTCTGGAGTGATGGATCCAGCCGCTGAAAGCCCCCCCCCACAACATCTTCACCACATGCATCCTCCATTGCCTGGAGGAGAGGGTTGCGTGTGAGGGGATGGCACCCATACACCTTCCATCGCCATGCCGGAAAAAAACTATTCAACTGGGTTTAGGAAATGGCTAATATGGTGGGAGGTATAGAACAATACATTCTGGGTGGTCGACGAACCAGTCGCGGACCAGAGGAGCCCGGTGGAAACTCACGTTGTCCCAGATGACAACATACCTGGGCCGCTCTGGTCCACCCCTCTGCTGTAGTGTCCACAGACAACCCCACCCCCCCCCCCCGGTCTGCTCTGGTCCACCCCTCTGCTGTAGTGTCCACAGACAACCACCCCTCTACCCCGGTCTGCTCTGGTCCACCCCTCTGCTGTAGTGTCCACAGACAACCCCCCCTAGCTAGTGTTGCCCATTGGATGGAAACCTAGCCAGTGTTGCCCATTGGATGGAAACCTAGCCAGTGTTGCCCATTGGATGGAAACCTAGCCAGTGTTGCCCATTGGATGGAAACCTAGCCAGTGTTGCCCATTGGATGGAAACCTAGCCAGTGTTGCCCATTGGATGGAAACCTAGCCAGTGTTGCCCATTGGATGGAAACCTAGCCAGTGTTGCCCATTGGATGGAAACCTAGCTAGTGTTGCCCATTGGATGGAAACCTAGCCAGTGTTGCCCATTGGATGGAAACCTAGCCAGTGTTGCCCATTGGATGGAAACCTAGCCAGTGTTGCCCATTGGATGGAAACCTAGCCAGTGTTGCCCATTGGATGGAAACCTAGCCAGTGTTGCCCATTGGATGGAAACCTAGCCAGTGTTGCCCATTGGATGGAAACCTAGCCAGTGTTGCCCATTGGATGGAAACCTAGCCAGTGTTGCCCATTGGATGGAAACCTAGCCAGTGTTGCCCATTGGATGGAAACCTAGCCAGTGTTGCCCATTGGATGGAAACCTAGCCAGTGTTGCCCATTGGATGGAAACCTAGCCAGTGTTGCCCATTGGATGGAAACCTAGCCAGTGTTGCCCATTGGATGGAAACCTAGCCAGTGTTGCCCATTGGATGGAAACCTAGCCAGTGTTGCCCATTGGATGGAAACCTAGCCAGTGTTGCCCATTGGATGGAAACCTAGCCAGTGTTGCCCATTGGATGGAAACCTAGCCAGTGTTGCCCATTGGATGGAAACCTAGCCAGTGTTGCCCATTGGATGGAAACCTAGCCAGTGTTGCCCATTGGATGGAAACCTAGCTAGTGTTGCCCATTGGATGGAAACCTAGCCAGTGTTGCCCATTGGATGGAAACCTAGCCAGTGTTGCCCATTGGATGGAAACCTAGCCAGTGTTGCCCATTGGATGGAAACCTAGCCAGTGTTGCCCATTGGATGGAAACCTAGCCAGTGTTGCCCATTGGATGGAAACCTAGCCAGTGTTGCCCATTGGATGGAAACCTAGCCAGTGTTGCCCATTGGATGGAAACCTAGCCAGTGTTGCCCATTGGATGGAAACCTAGCCAGTGTTGCCCATTGGATGGAAACCTAGCCAGTGTTGCCCATTGGATGGAAACCTAGCCAGTGTTGCCCATTGGATGGAAACCTAGCCAGTGTTGCCCATTGGATGGAAACCTAGCCAGTGTTGCCCATTGGATGGAAACCTAGCCAGTGTTGCCCATTGGATGGAAACCTAGCCAGTGTTGCCCATTGGATGGAAACCTAGCCAGTGTTGCCCATTGGATGGAAACCTAGCCAGTGTTGCCCATTGGATGGAAACCTAGCCAGTGTTGCCCATTGGATGGAAACCTAGCCAGTGTTGCCCATTGGATGGAAACCTAGCCAGTGTTGCCCATTGGATGGAAACCTAGCCAGTGTTGCCCATTGGATGGAAACCTAGCCAGTGTTGCCCAAATAATGGTTTTAGAACCAAAAAATCTGCAGGAATGTTGTGTCGCCTAAACAACAAAATTACAGAGGTAAGCAAAATCGCTTCGGTGTTGGTAATTTTCTGTTTATTGTCCCAGCTCGCTGTCTACAGTGGGGCCAGCCAGGCAGGCAGTGCCGGCTTAAATGGCTGTAATTACACTATGAGATGAGTTTATCGTCCCAGGTCTAGTGTCTACAGTGGGGCCAGCCAGGCAGACAGACAGGCAGGGTCGGTTTAAATGGATGTAATTACACTAGAAGATGAGCAGCATTCCTTCCTAAGGGCAGAATGATTATAGAGCTCTACTCTCCACTGGGCTCCTGTAATTACAAATGACTCCCCCCCTCCTCCTCTTCCCCCTCTTATAATGGTCTGCACTCCCTACCGCTCTGCTCTCTACTTCTCAACTCTGCCTCTCTCCTCTACTCACCCCCCCCCCCTCCCACTATTCTGGCTACTGGTTTTCTACCGTTTCCCCTACACTCTTAGAAAACAAGGTGCTACCTAGAGCCGTAAAGGGTTATTCAATTGTCCCCAAAAGAGAACCGTCCGAAAAAAGCTCCCTTTGGTTCCAAGTGGAACCCTTTCACTAATTCGAGGTTATCCACAACTACTGGCCTGGTCTCCATACCCATCTAGTCTCCACTCAGCTACTGGCCTGGTCTCCATACCCACTACTCTCCACTCAGCTACTGGCCTGGTCTCCATACTTATCTAGTCTCCACTCAGCTACTGGCCTGGTCTCCATACCCATCTAGTCTCCACTCAGCTACTGGCCTGGTCTCCATACCCATCTACTCTCCACTCAGCTACTGGCCTGGTCTCCATACTCATCTAGTCTCCACTCAGCTACTGGCCTGGTCTCCATACCCATCTAGTCTCCACTCAGCTACTGGCCTGGTCTCCATACCCACTACTCTCCAATCAGCTAATTGCCTGGTCTCCATACCCACTACTCTCCACTCAGCTACTGGCCTGGTCTCCATACTCATCTAGTCTCCACTCAGCTACTGGCCTGGTCTCCATACCCATCTAGTCTCCACTCAGCTACTGGCCTGGTATCCATACCCATCTAGTCTCCACTCAGTTACTGGCCTGGTCTCCATACCCACTACTCTCCACTCAGCTACTGGCCTGGTCTCCATACCCATCTAGTCTCCACTCAGCTACTGTCCTGGTCTCCATACCCACTACTCTCCACTCAGCTACTGGCCTGGTGTCCATACCCATCTACTCTCCACTCAGCTACTGGCCTGGTCTCCATACCCATCTAGTCTCCACTCAGCTACTGTCCTGGTCTCCATACCCATCTAGTCTCCACTCAGCTACTGGCCTGGTCTCCATACCCCTATAGTCTCCACTCAGCTACTGGCCTGGTCTACATACCCATCTAGTCTCCACTCAGCTCCTGGCCTGGTCTCCATACCCATCTAGTCTCCACTCAGCTACTGGCCTGGTCTCCATACCCATCTAGTCTCCACTCAGCTACTGTCCTGGTCTCCATACCCATCTAGTCTCCACTCAGCTACTGTCCTGGTCTCCATACCCATCTAGTCTCCACTCAGCTACTGGCCTGGTCTCCATACCCATCTAGTCTCCACTCAGCTACTGGCCTGGTCTCCATACCCATCTAGTCTCCACTCAGCTACTGGCCTGGTCTCCATACCCCTCAAGTCTCCACTCAGCTACTGTCCTGGGCTCCATACCCATCTAGTCTCCACTCAGTTACTGGCCTGGTCTCCATACCCACCTAGTCTCCACTCAGCTACTGGCCTGGTCTCCATACCCATCTAGTCTCCACTCAGCTACTGGCCTGGTCTCCATACCCATCTAGTCTCCACTCAGCTACTGTCCTGGTCTCCATACCTCTCTAGTCTCCACTCAGCTACTGGCCTGGTCTCCATACCCCTCTAGTCTCCACTCAGCTACTGGCCTGGTCTCCATACCCATCTAGTCTCCACTCAGCTACTGGCCTGGTCTCCATACCCATCTAGTCTCCACTTAGCTACCGGCCTGGTCTCCATACCCATCTAGTCTCCACTCAGCTACTGGCCTGGTCTCCACTCAGTTACTGGCCTGGTCTCCATACCATCTAGTCTCCACTCATCTACTGTCTTGTCTCCATACCCCTCTAGCCTCCACTCAGCTACTGTCCTGGTCTCCATACCCACTACTCTCCACTCAGCTTCTGGCATGGTCTCCATATCCCTCTAGTCTCCACTCAGCTACTGGCCTGGTTTCCATACCCATCTAGTCTCCACTCAGCTACTGGCCTGGTCTCCATACCCATCTAGTCTCCACTCAGCTACTGGCCTGGTCTCCATACCCTTCTAGTCTCCACTCAGCTACTGTCCTGGGCTCCATACCCATCTAGTCTCCACTCAGTTACTGGCCTGGTCTCCATACCCACCTAGTCTCCACTCAGCTACTGGCCTGGTCTCCATACCCATCTAGTCTCCACTCAGCTACTGGCCTGGTCTCCATACCCATCTAGTCTCCACTCAGCTACTGGCCTGGTCTCCATACCCATCTAGTCTCCACTTAGCTACTGGCCTGGTCTCCATACCCATCTAGTCTCCACTCAGCTACTGGCCTGGTCTCCACTCAGTTACTGGCCTGGTCTCCATACCATCTAGTCTCCACTCATCTACTGTCTTGTCTCCATACCCCTCTAGTCTCCACTCAGCTACTGGCCTGGTCTCCATACCCCTCTAGTCTCCACTCAGCTACTGGCCTGGTCTCCATACCCATCTAGTTTCCACTCAGCTACTGTCCTGGTCTCCATACCCATCTAGTCTCCACTCAGCTACTGTCCTGGTCTCCATACCATCTAGTCTCCACTCATCTACTGTCTTGTCTCCATACCCCTCTAGCCTCCACTCAGCTACTGTCCTGGTCTCCATACCCACTACTCTCCACTCAGCTTCTGGCATGGTCTCCATATCCCTCTAGTCTCCACTCAGCTACTGGCCTGGTTTCCATACCCATCTAGTCTCCACTCAGTTACTGGCCTGGTCTCCATACCCACCTAGTCTCCACTCAGCTACTGGCCTGGTCTCCATACCCATCTAGTCTCCACTCAGCTACTGGCCTGGTCTCCATACCCATCTAGTCTCCACTCAGCTACTGGCCTGGTCTCCATACCCATCTAGTCTCCACTTAGCTACTGGCCTGGTCTCCATACCCATCTAGTCTCCACTCAGCTACTGGCCTGGTCTCCACTCAGTTACTGGCCTGGTCTCCATACCATCTAGTCTCCACTCATCTACTGTCTTGTCTCCATACCCCTCTAGTCTCCACTCAGCTACTGGCCTGGTCTCCATACCCCTCTAGTCTCCACTCAGCTACTGGCCTGGTCTCCATACCCATCTAGTTTCCACTCAGCTACTGTCCTGGTCTCCATACCCATCTAGTCTCCACTCAGCTACTGGCCTGGTCTCCATACCCATCTAGTCTCCACTCAGCTACTGGCCTGGTCTCCATACCCCTCTAGTCTCCACTCAGCAACTGCCCTGGTCTCCATACCCATCTAGTCTCCACTCCTCTCCATCTCTTTCCTCTCCTTCACTCCCTCACCCCATTCATACTCCTCTCAACTCTAGTCTGCCTTTTCCAAAACTACTGGTCAACGCTGCCTATCCCTGGTCTCTCCTTGACTTCTCACAGCTTCTCTACTTCACTTTTCCTCTCCACTCCTCCTCTCCTCCTCTCATCCAGTCCTCTCTCTGCTACTCTGGCTGATTACGACCAGAAGATCATAACAGAGGACACTCTGAGGACACATTGTCGTAGACTACAGATATGCAACCACACACTAAAAAACAGAGCGACAGACAGGTCTGACACATCAGAGTGACTACAGTCCTGTGTGTCTGCTGTCCTGTGTGTGTGTGTGTGTGTGTGTGTGTGTGTGTGTGTGTGTGTGTGTGTGTGTGTCAACGTTATGTCACTCCCAACATTTTAACTTTGACAAAATACATAAAATAGGTCCATAGGATTCATTGGAACGTTGTTGTTGTTGTTGTTGTTGTTGTTGTTGTGTGCGTGAGTGAGTAGAGATGTTTGAGTTTTGGAATACAAAGATGCTTGTTTAATGAAGAACAAAACGTTGTTTCAGGGCATATGAAACCCAACTGATTTAGAGAGTTAGTGTGAGATTTTGGCAATTAATTCCTTTCATCTAAATAGCATGCTCGCTGTTCCTGTCGACTTTACACTGATGCAGACCTTTGGAACATCTACAGTGCCTTGCGAAAGTATTCGCCCCCCTCGAACTTTGCGACCTTTTGCCACATTTCAGGCTTCAAACATAAAGATATAAAACTGTATTTTTTTGTGAAGAATCAACAAGTGGGACACAATCATGAAGTGGAACGACATTTATTGGATATTTCAAACTTTTTTAACAAATCAAAAACTGAAAAATTGGGCGTGCAAAATTATTCGTTGAATTGAGGATATTTTTCCCCAAACAATTTCAGAGGGAGTGCGAACACAGAACAACAGTAACAAAGAAACAGGTCCTTCTATCTGACAGTTATTTATTTAACTAGGCAAGTCAGTTAAGAACAAATTCTTATTTTCAATGACGGCCTAGGAACAGTGGGGTTAACTGCCTTGGTCAGGAGTAGAACGAAAGATTTGTACCTTGTCAGCTCGGGGATTTGAACTTGCAACCTTCCGGTTACTAGTCCAACGCTCTAACCACAAGGCTACCCTACCGCCACACAATTAAGCAACTTTAGTTGTGATACAAACGTCGGGCTGTATGTTTTGATATTTAATACATTCTAAGGCTGCGTGATGTGACTCTAATGACGATTTTTAAAAAAGATACATGGGCCAGGTTTCCCGATGGGAACTTAGGTTTAATAGTGACACATCTTTCCCACAACAGCTAAAAAATGTAACACGTGTCTCCCCAAAAAAAACAGCGCGCGGACAGAACGGCCGCTAAGTGGATCGTTGGAGCGTCAACACTGATCGGATTGAAAGAAAAGGGAGCGCTGTACTCGGGGAACACTTTTCTCCATTCAAATCCTTTCTTAACAATACAAGTATTTCACAATACGGAAGACTGCAAATATGGACGTTGGCTTAATCTAATGCTTACCCCAAAAAACATGCACTAAATCACTCATTTAGCAGATCGTTAAGCGTACGTTAGGCATCATTAAATATATTGAGACTAATTACAGACAGCATCCTACAAGTAGCAAAATAGAACTCAATTGATTTATCATGAAATGTATTTCGATAGTATTGATATATAGTATATATAGTATATAGTATAGCCTACTGTTAATATATTTTAATGCGTCAATCGTAAAAAAAAAAAAAATTGTTGTACATGTCACTTGTTTGTATCAGTTGCAAAGACTGATTGGCAACTTTGTATTTGTACTGTAGTCCAGTTAATTTTGAAGTTATCAGCAGTCAAGTCAAACAAAATCTGGTTTTCACGTATATAGCCTGCTATTATGTGGGTAACATTTTAATTGATTTACAATGAACAGAAATATGACTTTGTCTTCACAATACATACAATACAGTACCAGTCAAAAGTTTGGACAAACCTACTCATTCAACGGTTTTTCTTTCTTTCTTTAAAAAAACCAAAAAAAACAATTTTATACAGTACATACATTACATATACATTTCCACGTAACTCCTTCAAGACTGTTGGAAAAGCATTCCAGGTGAAGCTGGTTGAGAGGATGCCAAGAGTGTGCAAAGCTGTCATCAAGGCAAAGGGTGGCTACTTTGAAAAAATCTCAAATATATTTAGATTTGTTTAACACTTTTTTGGTTACTACATGATTCCATATGTGTTATTACATAGTTTTGATGGTCTTCACTATTATTCTACAATGTAGAAAATTGTTTTTTTTAAATAAAGAAAAACCCTGGAATGAGTCGATGTGTCAAAACTATTTTTTTTGATTGGTACTGTATATTATCCACATCCTTTTATGTGTGAAATTAGTTCTGATTTAGAATGGGCCATTATCATGCACCTGTCGGAACGGAGGCGGATTAAAAAACGTCATCTATGCACTGAAATAGCGAATGGAGGACTCTTTTCCAGCAGTTCATTTTCATGTCAGCCTGGTAGGCTGTGATCCTGTTATAAAGAGAAGCAATGTGCTTAATATTAAGAAAGTTGAGAAATAAATATAGTAGGCTTAGCCTATAAAAAGCTGATGGGATCCTCCTCTTTTTAACAGAGGCCATCAAAACTCTGTTTTCTTACCAAATTGCATAGTATAGAAATGTAGCACAACATGGGTTTACAGGAACACTTATTTCATTCCATGCATCAACCAGCTATGAGGCGCTGGCTGTCGTTGCGCCACACGTGATCTTATTTAGCTAAAACTCTGAATGTCAGGGCTCTCATAAAGTGTTTCATTAGAGAATGTTGCCGGGCGTCCATTTGAGCTCATCAGAACCCGCTAGAGAACGTTGCCGGGGCGTCGCTTTCAGCTCATCAGAACCCGCTAGAGAACGTTGCCGGGCATCTCTTTCAGCTCATCAGAACCCGCTAGAGAACGTTGCCGGGCGTCGCTTTCAGCTCATCAGAACCCGCTAGAGAACGTTGCCGGGAGTCGCTTTCAGCTCATCAGAACCCGCTAGAGAACGTTGTCGGGCGTCGCTTTCAGCTCATCAGAACCCGCTAGAGAACGTTGCCGGGCATCTCTTTCAGCTCATCAGAACCCGCTAGAGAACGTTGCCGGGCGTCGCTTTCAGCTCATCAGAACCTGTTAGAGAACGTTGCCGGGCATCGATTTCAGCTCATCAGAATCCGCTAGAGAACGCTGCCGGGTGTCGCTTTCAGCTCATCAGAACCCGCTAGAGAACGTTGCCGGGCATCGCTTTCAGCTCATCAGAACCCGCTAGAGAATGTTGCCGGGCGTCCGAGATATATATAAACAGTAATTTGTTGGTTGTATTGGACACTATTGTTCCCTTATACCAGTGCCTTTATGCATGAATCTTGTCTTCTCTTTATGCTTCGGGTCCACAGTCAGCACACAGCTTTGGGGCTTTGTGTGAGCAAGCTCCACAAACAAATCAGTTGCATTGCACACAGTTTTCACGGGCCGTGTTTCGTGTGCACCTGCCACAAATGTCGCATAATCTCTCTGAATCGGGTCAGTGGCCTGGTCTCTCTGAATCGGGTCAGTGGCATGGTCTCTCTGAAGAGGTTCCGTGGCCTGGTCTTTCTGAAGAGGTTCAGTGGCCTGGTCTCTCTGAATCGGGTCAGTGGCATGGTCTCTCTGAATCGGGTCAGTGGCAAGGTCTCTCTGAATCGGGTCAGTGGCATGGTCTTTCTCAATCGGGTCAGTGGGATGGTCTCTCTGAAGAAGTTCCGTGGCCTGGTCTCTCTGAAGAGGTTGCTTAGCATGGTCTCTCTGAAGTGGTTCAGTGGCCTGGTCTCTCTGAAGAGGTTGCGTAGCATGGTCTCTCTGAAGTGGTTCCATGGCATGGTCTCTCTGAAGCAGGTCAGTGGCATGGTCTTTCTGAAGAGGTTCCGTGGGCTGGTCTCTCTGAAGAGGTTCAGTGGCCTGGTCTCTCTGAAGAGGTTCAGTGGCCTGGTCTCTCTGAAGAGGTTCCGTGGCCTGGTCTCTCTGAAGAGGTTCTGTGGCCTGGTCTCTCTGAAGAGGTTCTGTGGCCTGGTCTCTCTGAAGAGGTTCCGTGGGCTGGTCTCTCTGAAGAGGTTCAGTGGCCTAGTCTCTCTGAAGAGGTTCAGTGGCCTGGTCTCTCTGAAGAGGTTCAGTGGCCTGGTCTCTCTGAAGAGGTTGCTTAGCATGGTCTCTCTGAAGTGGTTCAGTGGCCTGGTCTCTCTGAAGAGGTTGCGTAGCATGGTCTCTCTGAAGTGGTTCCATGGCATGGTCTCTCTGAAGCAGGTCAGTGGCATGGTCTTTCTGAAGAGGTTCCGTGGGCTGGTCTCTCTGAAGAGGTTCAGTGGCCTGGTCTCTCTGAAGAGGTTCCGTGGCCTGGTCTCTCTGAAGAGGTTCTGTGGCCTGGTCTCGCTGAAGAGGTTCTGTGGCCTGGTCTCTCTGAATCGGGTCAGTGGCATGGTCTCTCTGAATCGGGTCAGTGGCATGGTCTCTCTGAAGAGGTTCCGTGGCCTGGTCTCTCTGAAGTGGTTCAGTGGCCTGGTCTCTCTGAAGAGGTTGCGTAGCATGGTCTCTCTGAAGTCGTTCAGTGGCCTGGTCTCTCTGAAGCAGGTCAGTGGCATGGTCTTTCTGAAGAGGTTCCGTGGGCTGGTCTCTCTGAAGAGGTTCAGTGGCCTGGTCTCTCTGAAGCGGGTCAGTGGCATGGTCTCTCTGAAGAGGTTCAGTGGCCTGGTCTCTCTGAAGAGGTTCAGTGGCCTGGTCTCTCTGAAGAGGTTCAGTGGCTTGGTCTCTCTGAAGTGGTTCAGTGGCCTGGTCTCTCTGAAGCGGGTCAGTGGCATGGACTCTCTGAAGAGGTTGCGTAGCATGGTCTCTCTGAAGAGGTTGCGTGGCATGGTCTCTCTGAAGAGGTTGCGTGGCCTGGTCTCTCTGAAGAGGTTGCTTGGCATGGTCTCTCTGAAGAGGTTGCGTAGCATGGTCTCTCTGAAGAGGTTCCGTGGCATGGTCTCTCTGAAGAGGTTCCGTGGTATGGTCTCTCTGAAGAGGTTCAGTGGCCTGGTCTCTCTGAAGAGGTTGCGTAGCATGGTCTCTCTGAAGAGGTTGCGTAGCATGGTTTCTCTGAAGAGGTTCCGTGGCATGGTCTCTCTGAAGAGGTTCCGTGGCATGGTCTTTCTGAAGAGGTTCCGTGGCATGGTCTCTCTGAAGAGGTTCCGTAGCATGGTTTCTCTGAAGAGGTTCCGTGGCATGGTCTCTCTGAAGAGGTTCCGTGGCATGGTCTCTCTGAAGAGGTTCCGTGGCATGGTCTCTCTGAAAGAGTCTATCCTAAACCTATCAGACCAAAATGACTCCAGATGCATGTTCTTCCCGCCGTACGCCCCACGGACATACAAGAGTGCAGTAAAATGCTTTGAATTCATCCATAGACATGTCCCACCTACTGTTTCCTTTTCTGTGCGCAGGAGCAACAGTACCATCTCTGATGTGCTGCAACATCTACATGTCACATAAATATGTCACTCTTTTCTACCCAAACCGTGCCATCCCTCCCAGACTCCTGTCTCACCATGCCATCTTTCCCAGACTCCTGTCTCACCGTGCCATCCCTCCCAGACTCCTGTCTCACCGTGCCATCCCTCCCAGACTCCTGTCTCACCGTGCCAGCCCTCCCAGACTCCTGTCTCACCGTGCCATCCCTCCAAGAGTCCTGTATCACCGTGCCATCCCTCCCAGAGTCCTGTATCACCGTGCCATCCCTCCCAGACTCCTGTCTCACCGTGCCATCCCTCCCAGACTCCTGTCTCACCGTGCCATCCCTCCCAGACTCCTGTCTCACCGTGCCATCCCTTCCAGACTCTTGTCTCACAGTGCCATCCCTCCCAGACTCTTGTCTCACTGTGCCATCCCTCCCAGACTCCTGTCTCACCGTGCCATCCCTCCCAGACTCTTGTCTCACTGTGCCATCCCTCCCAGACTCCTGTCTCACTGTACCATCCCTCCCAGACTCCTGTCTAACTGTGCCATCCCTCCCAGACTCCTGTCTCACAGTGCCATCCCTCCCAGACCCCTGTCTCACCGTGGCAGTTGGCATCACAATCTCAGTTGGCTCTGTTCTGGTTTTTCTGTGACGAGGCTCAGGCATCGGATGCTTGAAGTCAACATCAGAATCAGATGAAGAATCTTCATCAGCAACGTCGATTTCAAGCTCAATATCTAATCCTCCATCTGACTCCAACTCATCTAAATTCTGCAGCATCTGTAATGATGTCGGTGGGTCAATTTATTTGGTTGGTCTTGCCATTGTGACCTACACACATTGTATGTTGTAGTCAGTCTCTGATTTGACTCTGAGAGGAAATTATATACAATTTCCAGCATTTCATAATATAATTATTAAATCAACCACATCGCCCATCGTTCTTCATCATTACACTACTGTTCTGAATTCAATCATCCTTGTATCCTGATCGTTCAGATCAGTTAAATTCACCCTCCTCATCATCCTCATCAGTCAGTTCATTGAAGTCACATTCCAAATAATGATGAAATAATTGCATATTTAAATGTTACGTTTATTATGTTACTCGTTTATTGTTTAGTAACCGGAGCAATACTGCCGCGTGATTGGTCATATGTTGAATGCATGGACAGTGGAGTGGTCATGTGCTGAATGTAGAGACAGTAGAGTGGTCATGTGTTGAATGCAGAGACAGTAGAGTGGTCATGTGTTGAATGCATGGACAGTAGAGTGGTCATGTTGAATGTAGAGACAGTAGAGTGGTCATGTGTTGAATGTAGAGACAGTAGAGTGGTCATGTGTTGAATGTAGAGACAGTAGAGTGGTCATGTGTTGAATGTAGAGACAGTAGAGTGGTCATGTGTTGAATGCATGGACAGTAGAGTGGTCATGTGCTGAATGTAGAGACAGTAGAGTGGTCATGTTGAATGTAGAGACAGTAGAGTGGTCATGTTGAATGCATGGTCAGTGGATATTCTAGGAAAAAGTGACATTTGGAAACAGAGCTGCACTTCTTGAATTTTGAGAGTTATTTGACAGAGGGAAGTGTCATAGAAACTGCGGAATATGCTCTTTCTGATACTAAACTCAGCAAGAAAATAAACTCTCACTGTCAACTGCGTTTATTTTCAGCAAACTTAACACGTGTAATAATGTGTATGGACATAACAAGATTCAACAACTGAGACATAAACTGAACAAGTTCCACAGACATGTGACTAACAGATATTGAATAATGTGTCCCTGAACAAAGCGGGGAGGGCAAAATTAAAAGTTACAATCAGTATCTGGTGTGGCCACCAGCTGCATTAAGTACTGCAGTGCATCTCCTCCTCATGGACTGCACCAGATTTGCCAGTTCTTACTGTGTGATGTTGCCCCACCCTTCCACCAAGGCACCTGCAAGTTCCCGGACATTTCTGGGGGAAAGGCCCTAGCCCTCACCCTCCGATCCAACAGGTCCCAGACATTTCTGGGGGGAAAGGCCCTAGCCCTCACCCTCCGATCCAAAAGGTCCCAGACATTTCTGTGGGGAAAGGCCCTAGCCCTCACCCTCCGATCCAACAGGTCCCAGACATCTCTGGGGGGAATGGCCCTAGCCCTCACCCTCCGATCCAACAGGCCCCAGACATTTCTGGTGGGAAAGGCCCTAGCCCTCACCCTCCGATCCAACAGGTCCCAGACATCTCTGGGGGGAATGGCCCTAGCCCTCACCCTCCGATCCAACAGGTCCCAGACGTGCTCAATGGGATTGAGATCCAGGCTCTTCGCTGGCCATGCCAGAACACTGACATTACTGTCATGCAGGAAATCACGCACAGAATGAGCAGTATGGCTGGTGGCATTGTCATGCTGGAGGATCATGTCAGGATGAGCATGCAGGAAGGGTACCACATGAGGGAGGAGGATGTCTTCCCTGTAACGTACAGCGTTGAGATTGCCTGCAATGACAACAAGCTCAGTCCGATGATGCTGTGACACACCGCCCCAGACCATGACGGACCCTCCACCTCTAAATCAATCCCACTCCAGAGTACAGGCCTCGGTGTAACGCTCATTCCTTTGACGATAAACGCAATTCCGACCATGATCCCTCGTGAGACAAAACCGTGAAGAGCACTTGCCGCCAGTCCTGTCTGGTCCAGCGACGGTGGGTTTGTGCCCATAGGCGACGTTGTTGCCGGTGATGTCTGGTGAGGACCTGGCTTACAACAGCCCTACAAGCCCTCAGTCCAGCCTCTCTCAGCCTATTGCGGACAGTCTGACAGTCCCTGTAGTTCTGTCTTAGGCGTCTCACAGTACGGACATTGCAATTTATTGCCCTGGCCACATCTGCAGTCCTCATGCCTCCTTGCAGCATGCCTAAGGCACGTTCACGCAGATGAGCAGGGACCCTGGGCATCTTCCTTTTGGTGTTTTTCATAGTCAGTAGAAAGGCCTCTTAGGTGTCCTAAGTTTTCATAACTGTGACCTTAATTGCCTACCGTCTGAAAGCTGTTAGAGTCTTAAACACCGTTCCACAGGTGCATGTTCATTAATTGTTTATGGTTCATTGAACAAGCATGGGAAACAGTGTTTAAACCCTTTACAAATGAAGATCTGTGAAGTTATTTGGATTTTTACTAATTATCTTTGAAAGACAGGGTCCTAAAAAATGGACGTTTCTTTTTTTTGCTGAGTTTATATAGAAATCCCAATGTTTTATCTGCATGGTTTCATAAAGTGATGCTCCTTTCTCTGCTTCTGTCAATTAGATGCTACTAGATGCTCCCATCTCTTCATGTACTAGATGCTCCCATCTCTTCATGTACTAGATGCTCCCATCTCTTCATGTACAAGATGCTCCCATCTCTTCATGTACTAGATGCTCCCATCTCTTCATGTACTAGATGCTCCCATCTCTTCATGTACAAGATGCTCCCATCTCTTCACACACAATTTGACAAATGATAGGCCTAATATTGTCACTCATCAGATTATTGTCAATATAATATTGTCTATAGGCTGAATCTTAATATGTGTTAATTTACAGTCGGTATAGTTGAGGTGTAGTTTCGATGGGCCGGCTGTGCAGGCTGACTGTCATCGTTCGTTTCCCGCTCATCAACTTGGATAAAGTCAAGCAAATGTTTTGCATTATTCTGACATCCTCACCTACAGACTCATACATTCCCCACAGTGTGTGTGAATGTGTTCACGTTTATTTATTAAAAGGGACCTGTTCAGTAATGTTTCATAATCTGCCAGAGTCAACGTTTATTCACCATGTAATCTGCTACAGTCACAAGTGTGTTAATTGAATGTGTGAAAAATGTGTTTTTTAGTCAGGATTGGCTTATGTGATAATTGCAGCCCCTCTCAACCAATTTGAGTTGATTAAATACAGGTGCATATGTCTTTGTGGGAGAGAGGCAGTGTGGGTAGTTATTGGCAAGATTTTATTGTCTTACTTTTGATTCTTGTTTTATCTTTTCAGACAGATTTATCTATTTATTTGTAGTTATCTATTTATTTGTAGTTATCTATTTATTTGGGTATTTATCTATTTAATTCTCAATTTTGGAGTAAAACTGTTCCTGACCTCAAGAAACCTTTTCATGTGCACGAGGTAATGGCCAACTTTGTCTCAAGTCCCGTAACAACTTTTTTTTTTTTTTTTTACGTAAAAGAGATCAGGTTACAAACCCGCAAGACAGGTGGTCATTTTATTAAACATGAGCGTCAACGCGGATAAATAACACAAACTCATCATCGCGTTAAAATGATCGCTGTTCTAAATTAAACCAACCTCTTCACCCTCATCATTCAGTTTGGCCTAATTCAACATTCGATTGTGACGTAACTTGTGACACGTATCGCCCATTCCATCCATGTGTCATTCATTCCTTTCTCTCCTCAGCTCAGAAAGAGTCGGGGGATATTGTTTTTTTTTATTCTAAACGCCTACTACAATGTAACATGTTTCCGTTTCCCTTCACAATAAATTTAATTAGTAAAAGTTACAGTAAATAAAACAATCCCATAATAGTTCATTTAAAAAAAAAAAAAAAAATTGTGGTTTCACAACGGTCAAATTATTTGCTGCTGATAAATGGGCATAACACAAACTCATCCTTCGACTATTGTTTTTAATAAATGAATACAATATAATACTTAATATACAAATATAATATAATACAATAATACTTCACCCCCCCTTATCATTCAGTTAGGACTAATTTACATGTAAATGTGAAGTAAGGTGCACAATTATCACCCATTCCTCCATTTGTCATTCATTCAGTGAGGAGAGAGAGAGACGCATTAGAGCCTGGCTGGGTACCAACGTCCTACAACACATTGTCTTGGAGCCTGGCTGGGTACCAACATACTACAGAACATTGTCTTGGGGCCTGGCAGGGTACCAACATACTACAGAACATTGTCTTGGGGCCTGGCAGGGTACCAACATACTACAGAACATTGTCTTGGGGCCTGGCAGGGTACCAACATACTACAGAACATTGTCTTGGGGCCTGGCTGGGTACCAACATACTACAGAACATTGTCTTGGGGCCTGGCAGGGTACCAACATACTACAGAACATTGTCTTGGAGCCTGGCTGGGTACCAACATACTACAGAACATTGTCTTGGAGCCTGGCTGGGTACCAACATACTACAGAACATTGTCTTGGAGCCTGGCAGGGTACCAACATACTACAGAACATTGTCTTGGAGCCTGGCTGGGTACCAACATACTACAGAACATTGTCTTGGAGCCTGGCTGGGTACCAACATACTACAGAACATTGTCTTGGAGCCTGGCAGGGTACCAACATACTACAGAACATTGTCTTGGAGCCTGGCTGGGTACCAACATACTACAGAACATTGTCTTGGAGCCTGGCAGGGTACCAACGTCATACAGAACATTGTCTTGGGGCCTGGCTGGGTACCAACATACTACAGAACATTGTCTTGGAGCCTGGCAGGGTACCAACGTCATACAGAACATTGTCTTGGGGCCTGGCAGGGTACCAACATACTACAGAACATTGTCTTGGAGCCTGGCTGGGTACCAACGTCCTACAGAACATTGTCTTGGAGCCTGGCTGGGTGCCAACGTCCTACAACACATTGTCTTGGAGTCTGGCTGGGTACCAGGGTCCTACAACACATTGTCTTGGAGCCTGGCTGGGTGCCAACATCCTACAACACATTGTCTTGGAGCCTGGCTGGGTACCAACAACCTACAGAACATTGTCTTGGAGCCTGGTTGGGTACCAACGTCCTACAGAACATTGTCTTGGAGCCTGGCTGGGTACCAACATCCTACAGCACATTGTCTTGGAGCCTGGCTGGGTGCCACATCCTACAGAACATTGTCTTGGAGCCTGGCTGGGTACCAAAGTCCTACATAACATTGTCTTGGAGCCTGGCAGGGTTCCAACGTCATACAGAACATTGTCTTGGAGCCTGGCTGGGTACCAACGTGCTACAGGACATTGTCTTGGAGCCTGGCTGGGTACCACCATCCTACAGAACATTGTCTTGGGGCCTGGCTGGGTACCAACGTCCTACAGAACATTGTCCTGGTGGGTTAAGTTGGGAAAAGTGAGAAAAAAACCTGGTAAAAATACTCTAAATACTCTTCTGTTTGTGATTTCAACATTTTGACAAATGAGCAGCGTAAAATACAAAACATTTATCCAGGAGAGGAACGAGACATTTTAAATGTTTTTAATTTACAAAACCAAACATCATTGGGCTCTGGCCTATGTCTGTTCTAGTGTTAGCACAACACCAGTATCAGTTAAAGAGACCCTAAAGATACTACAGTCGTTCCTCATCAGTACAAGAATGCCCCCCCCCCTTCACATATTACACACAAAATAAGTCTAAGTCTATATCTGGCCCGACAATTCGTTGGGATTTGTCAATATGGACCGTGTGGTGATTGAGTTTGACACCCCTGCATCTACAGAGACAGGAGTGTCTGTGAATCATGTTCCATGTGAAAATTACATCAGACACTGAGCAGGTGATAATGAAGAGAGAGAGATAGAGAGAGGGGGGGGGGGGAGAGAGAGAGAGAGAGAGAGAGAGCAGGAAAGGAGGAGGGGAGAGGATGTTGACAAGATAAAATTACAAAAAGTAGGGGTAATCTCTATTACCAGATGGAGACGAGGAAGTCTGAACCAGGTAAACAGGTACAGCTAGAGATGGAGGGAGAGATGGAGAGAGAAAGAGAGAGATAGAGATGGAGGGAGAGATGGAGAGAGAGATGGAGGGAGGGAGAGAGGGAGAGATAGAAAGAGAGAGATAGAGATGGAGGGAGAGAGAGAGATAGAGATGGAGGGAGAGAGAGAGATAGAGATGGAGGGAGAGAGGGAGAGATGGAGGGAGAGAAATAGAGATGGAGGGAGAGAGAGAGATGGAGGGAGAGTGAGAGAGAGAGGGAGAGAGAGAGAGAGAGAGATAGAGAGATGGAGGGAGAGATGGAGAGATGGAGGGAGAGATGGCGAGAGAGATGGAGAGATGGAGAGAGAGAAAGAGAGGGAGAGGATTGAAACTAGGGGTCTGAAATATAAATCTCTAAGGTAACCAAGGTAATATGAGAATAACGTGATACAGAGAAGGAAGGAAGGAGAATAAAAGAGAAAATGAAAGGTGGGGAAAGAATAAGATCACAGCATGAACTGTGTGCCGCAGGTTACCATGGTGACAGGGGGGAGACGGAGGGGAGAGGGAGGGGAGTGAGGGAGAGGGAGGGGAGAGGGAGGGAGAGGGAGGGGAGAGGGAGGGGAGAGAGAGGGAGGGGAGAGGGAGAGGGAGGCTGAGAGGGAGGGAGAGAGAGGGGAGAGGGAGAGGGAGGGAGAGGGAGGGGAGAGGGAGGGGAGAGAGAGGTAGAGAGAGGGGAGAGGGAGAGGAGAGGGAGGCTGAGAGGGAGGTGAGAGGGAGGTGAGAGGGAGGCTGAGAGGGAGGCTGAGAAGGAGGGGAGAGGGAGGCAGAGGGAGGCTGAGAGGGAGGTGAGAGGGAGGCTGAGAGGGAGGTGAGAGGGAGGCTGAGAGGGAGGCTGAAATGGAGGGGAGAGGGAAGCAGAGGGAGGGGAGAGGGAGGAGAGAGGGAGGGAGAGGGAGGCTGAGAGGGAGGTGAGAGGGAGGCTGAGAGGGAAGGGGAGGGAGGGGAGAGGGAGGCAGAGGGAGGCTGAGAGGGAGGCTGAGAGGGAGGCTGAGAGGGAGGCTGAGAGGGAAGGGAGAGGGAGGGGAGAGAGAGGTAGAGAGAGGGGAGAGGGAGGGGAGAGGGAGGCTGAGAGGGAGGCTGAGAGGGAGGCTGAGAGGGAGGCTGAGAGGGAGGTGAGAGGGAGGCTGAGAGGGAGGGGAGAGGGAGGGGAAAGAGAGGTAGAGAGAGGGGAGGGGAGAGGGAGGGAGAGGGAGGCTGAGAGGGAGGCTGAGAGGGAGGTGAGAGGGAGGTGAGAGGGAGGATGAGAGGGAGGGGAGAGGGAGGCAGAGGGAGGCTGAGAGGGAGGCTGAGAGGGAGGCTGAGAGGGAGGTGAGAGGGAGGCTGAGAGGGAGGCTGAAATGGAGGGGAGAGGGAAGCAGAGGGAGGGGAGAGGGAGGGGAGAGGGAGGGAGAGGGAGGCTGAGAGGGAGGTGAGAGGGAGGCTGAGAGGGAAGGGGAGGGAGGGGAGAGGGAGGCAGAGGGAGGCAGAGGGAGGCTGAGAGGGAGGATGAGAGGGAGGCTGAGAGGGAGGCTGAGAGGGAGGTGAGAGGGAGGGGAGAGGGAGGGGAAAGAGAGGTAGAGAGAGGGGAGGGGAGAGGGAGGGAGAGGGAGGCTGAGAGGGAGGCTGAGAGGGAGGCTAAGAGGGAGGTGAGAGGGAGGCTGAGAGGGAGGCTGAGAGGGAGGCTAAGAGGGAGGTGAGAGGGAGGCTGAGAGGGAGGCTGAGAGGGAGGCTGAGAGAGAGGGGAAAGGAAGGCAGAGGGAGGCTGAGAGGGAGGCTGAGAGGGAGGCTGAGAGGGAGGGGAGAGGGAGGGGAAAGAGAGGTAGAGAGAGGGGAGGGGAGAGGGAGGGAGAGGGAGGCTGAGAGGGAGGCTGAGAGGGAGGTGAGAGGGAGGTGAGAGGGAGGATGAGAGGGAGGTGGAGAGGGAGGCTGAGAGGGAGGTGAGAGGGAGGCTGAAATGGAGGGGAGAGGGAAGCAGAGGGAGGGGAGAGGGAGGGGAGAGGGAGGGAGAGGGAGGCTGAGAGGGAGGTGAGAGGGAGGCTGAGAGGGAAGGGGAGGGAGGGGAGAGGGAGGCAGAGGGAGGCAGAGGGAGGCTGAGAGGGAGGATGAGAGGGAGGCTGAGAGGGAGGCTGAGAGGGAGGTGAGAGGGAGGCTGAGAGGGAGGGGAGGGAGGGGAAAGAGAGGTAGAGAGAGGGGAGGGGAGAGGGAGGGAGAGGGAGGCTGAGAGGGAGGCTGAGAGGGAGGTGAGAGGGAGGTGAGAGGGAGGATGAGAGGGAGGCTGAGAGGGAGGCTAAGAGGGAGGTGAGAGGGAGGCTGAGAGGGAGGCTGAGAGGGAGGCTGAGAGAGAGGGGAAAGGAAGGCAGGGGGAGGCTGAGAGGGAGGCTGAGAGGGAGGGGAGAGGGAGGGGAAAGAGAGGTAGAGAGAGGGGAGGGGAGAGGGAGGGAGAGGGAGGCTGAGAGGGAGGCTGAGAGGGAGGTGAGAGGGAGGTGAGAGGGAGGATGAGAGGGAGGGGAGAGGGAGGCAGAGGGAGGCTGAGAGGGAGGCGGAGAGGGAGGCTGAGAGGGAGGTGAGAGGGAGGCTGAGAGGGAGGGGAGGGAGGGGAAAGAGAGGTAGAGAGAGGGGAGGGGAGAGGGAGGGAGAGGGAGGCTGAGAGGGAGGCTGAGAGGGAGGTGAGAGGGAGGTGAGAGGGAGGATGAGAGGGAGGCTGAGAGGGAGGCTAAGAGGGAGGTGAGAGGGAGGCTGAGAGGGAGGCTGAGAGGGAGGCTGAGAGAGAGGGGAAAGGAAGGCAGGGGGAGGCTGAGAGGGAGGCTGAGAGGGAGGGGAGAGGGAGGGGAAAGAGAGGTAGAGAGAGGGGAGGGGAGAGGGAGGGAGAGGGAGGCTGAGAGGGAGGCTGAGAGGGAGGTGAGAGGGAGGTGAGAGGGAGGATGAGAGGGAGGGGAGAGGGAGGCAGAGGGAGGCTGAGAGGGAGGCGGAGAGGGAGGCTGAGAGGGAGGTGAGAGGGAGGCTGAGAGGGAGGTGAGAGGGAGGCTGAGAGGGAGGCTGAAATGGAGGGGAGAGGGAAGCAGAGGGAGGGGAGAGGGAGGGGAGAGGGAGGGGAGAGGGAGGGAGAGGGAGGCTGAGAGGGAGGTGAGAGGGAGGCTGAGAGGGAAGGGGAGGGAGGGGAGAGGGAGGCAGAGGGAGGCAGAGGGAGGCTGAGAGGGAGGATGAGAGGGAGGCTGAGAGGGAGGCTGAGAGGGAGGTGAGAGGGAGGCTGAGAGGGAGGGGAGAGGGAGGGGAAAGAGAAGTAGAGAGAGGGGAGGGGAGAGGGAGGGAGAGGGAGGCTGAGAGGGAGGCTGAGAGGGAGGTGAGAGGGAGGTGAGAGGGAGGATGAGAGGGAGGCTGAGAGGGAGGCTAAGAGGGAGGTGAGAGGGAGGCTGAGAGGGAGGCTGAGAGGGAGGCTGAGAGAGAGGGGAGAGGAAGGCAGAGGGAGGCTGAGAGGGAGGCTGAGAGGGAGGCTGAGAGGGAGGTGAGAGGGAGGTGAGAGGGAGGCTGAGAGGGAGTTGAGAGGGAGGCTGAGATGGAGCGTGAGAGGATGGACAGAGAGAGAAGGATGGAGGGGAGTGGGAGTGCAGGGAGACTGCTCCAACATGCTGTTACGATGTGTGTGTGTGTGTGTGTGTGTGTGTGTGTGTGTGTGTGTGTGTGTACAGGGCTCTCCACAGTGACTTCGCAGGAGCTACGGAGCTACGTTTTCATCACGTTCCAAAAGTTCAGACGCACGAAAGTACATAGAGAGCTACCCAAACGAAGCTCCGTCGGATCCGTTGTCTAGTAGACTGTTTGGAGCCCTGCCTCCCGGAGCCCCGCCTCCCGGAACCCCGCCTCCCGGAGCCCCGCCTCCCGGAGCCCCGCCTCCCGGAACCCCGCCTCCCGGAGCCCCGCCTCCCGGAGCCCCGCCTCCTAGTGTAATGTGTTGTGACAGGTTCTTAGTTCCTGTGACTAAGTGCTTTGGCAGGCCCTCTGTGTGTTTAATGAAGAGATGAGACATAATTGACAGCAGATCAACTTCGGGTGTGAACGTTTTGAACAAAGTTGGGATTTTTTTTTATATATATTTTTTTAAATGTGTCTTTCACAAAATGTTAATTACAGTGCAGTTATCACAAACCATATTATTTTCCTTGTTGTATCCTAACTAGATGATGAGCTTTGAAAGGTCTGGGGAAAATTGTGTCATTTTAAATTAAACCAGAGAGGAAGAGGTGTATCACAACCGGCCGTGATTGAGAGTCCCACAGGGCTACGCACAATTGGCCCAGTGCCGTCCGGGTTTGGCCGGAGTAGGCAGTCATTGTAAATAAGAATTTGTTCTTAACCAATTTGTTAAAGGTTAAAGGTTGAAAAGAAAAAGAGAGGTGAACTTTGAACTGTGGTGAATTTGAGAGGCATGCAAGACAAGACATTGAAAGATACAGATTACCAAAACATATCGTTCTGCCCCCTCCCCTCTTCCGCAATGATGCGAGTATGTGTTCAATCTTTGATAGCGCATCTCAGGAATCGATTCCGAGCTGAATCTAATCTGAATCAAGCAAAAATTGGAGTCGACGCCGGGAGTCGAGGAATCAATTATTTTGAAGTTGACTCTCCACCTCTACATCATTGTCTTCATTAAATTTTATGAGTTTTTCTTCATGGGAATAAAATGCTGTTTAAACATTAAGAATCATTTCCAGTTTCTCACATCACTAGTGCACACACACACACACACACACACACACACACACACACACACACACACACACACACACACACACACACACACACACACACACACACACACACACACACACACACACACACACACACACATACACACACACACAGAGAGAGAGAAAGGGATTGGCGTCACTCTGTTCTTTCATTGCGTCCCCTTGCATCAGAGAGTTCCCTAGAGATCACTAGGTACACCACAGACAACACGACAACGTGGCAAGAAAGATAGAGAGAGAGACATAAAGAGAGATAGTTAAAGAGAGAGCGAGACATAAAGAGAGAGAGAGATAGAGACAAATGAAGAGAGAAAGAAAGAGAGATGAGAGAGAAAGAAAGAGAGATGAGAGAGAGAAAAGAAAGAAAGAGAGATGAGAGAGAGAAAGAAAGAGAGATGAGAGAGAGAGAAAGAGAGAGAGATGAGAGAGAGAAAGAAAGAGAGATGAGAGAGAGAAAGAGAGATGAGAGAGAAAGAAAGAGAGAGAGAGAAAGAAACAGAGAGAGATGAGAGAGAGAGATGAAAGAGAGAGAGATGAGAAAGAAAGAGAGAGATGAGAGCTGGAACAGATTAGATAAAGAGAATAAGAAGAGACAGAGAGAAGACAAAGAGACAGAGATAAAGAGGATAACAGGGAGACAGAAAGGACTGTGGAGAGTTGAACGAAGTGGAGCGATAGGGGGATAGTTTAAGAGGAGAGAAGGAGAGGAGGGGTGGGATATAGATATGTGCAGGGATAAAGAGAGAGGGCGAGGAGGAGAGGAGAGGTGAGCGAGAGGGATATATCTATCTATGGATTACAGAGGTCTTGTAAGGGGAAGGAGTTCTGTTCTCTGGTTAACTAGGGCTAATCACTTCATCCTTCCTCTCAATCCCTCCTTCTTCCCCTCGATCAATCTCTCCATCCTCCTCTCAAAAGACACAGCCAGCAACTCAGATCCCCTGTTTTCCTCTCACTACCTCTTCCCCCTCTCTCCTGTCCAGTCTACCTCTCTTCAGTCTCTCTCTCTCTCTCTCTTTCTCTCTCTCTCTCTCTCACTCTCCCGTCTACCTCTCTCCTCTCTCTCCAGTGTACCTCTCTCTCTCTCTCCCTCTCTCCAGTCTACCTCTCTCCTCTCTCTCCTGTCTACATCTCTCTCTCTCTCTCTCGCTCCCTCTCTCCAGTCTACCTCTCTCCTCTCTCTCCAGTCTACCTCTCTCTCTCCCTCTCTCCAGTCTACCTCTCT
>NC_143037.1:5905000-5912500 GCF_057628025.1 Oncorhynchus mykiss | reverse complement strand
CCTATTTTTCCCTAACCCCTAACCTTAACCCCTAACCCTAACCCTAACCATAGCTCCTAACCCTAACCATAGCTCCTAACCCTAACCCCTAACCCTAACCCTAACCATAGCTCCTAACCCTAACCCCTAACCCTAACCATAGCTCCTAACCCTAACCCTAACCCTAACCATAGCTCCTAACCCTAACCCCTAACCCTAACCCTAACCATAGCTCCTAACCCCTAACCCTAACCCCTAACCCTAACCCTAACCATAGCTCCTAACCATAGTTCCTAACCCTAACCATAGCTCCTAACCCTAACCCTAACCCTAACCATAGCTCCTAACCCTAACCCTAGCTCCTAACCCCTAACCCTAACCATAGCACCTAACCCTAACCATAACCCTAACCATAGCTCCTAACCCTAACCCTAACCATAGTTCCTAACCCTAACCATAGCTCCTAACCCTAACCCTAACCCTAACCATAGTTCCTAACCCTAACCATAGCTCCTAACCCTAACCCTACCCCTAACCCTAACCATAGCTTCTAACCCTAACCCCTAACCCTAACCATAGCTCCTAACCCTAACCATAGCTCCTAACCATAGCTCCTAACCCTAACCATAGCTCCTAACCCTAACCCTAACCCTAACCATAGCTCCTAACCCCTAACCCTAACCCTAGCTCCTAACCCCTAACCCTAACCACAGCTCCTAACCCTAACCCCTAACCCTAACCCTAGCTCCTAACCACTAACCCTAACCATATCTCCTAACCCTACCCCCTAACCCTAACCATAGCTCCTAACCCTAACCCCTAACCCTAACCCTAACCCTAACCATAGCTCCTAACCCCTAACCCCTAACCCTAACCATAGCTCCTAACCCTACCCCCTAAACCTAACCCTAACCATAGCTCCTAACCCTACCCCCTAACCATAGCTCCTAACCCTAACCCCTAACCCTAACTCTAAACCCTAACCATAGCTCCTAACCCTAACCCTAACCTTAACCATAGCTCATAACCCTAACCCTAACCATAGCTCCTAACCCCTAACCCTAACCCCTAACCCCTAACCCTAACCATAGCTCCTAACCCTAACCCTATATCTAACCCTAACCCTAAACCCTCTAGAAACAGCATTTGACCAGTTGGTCAAATTTTTTGTTAGTTTACTAGTCTTGTGTTCTTGTGGGGACTTCTGGCCCCCACAAGTATAGGTAAACACGTACACACGTACACACGTACACACGTACACACACACACACACACACACACACACACACACACACACACACACAGACACACACAGCTGCTACTCTCTGTTTATTATCTATGCGTAGTCACTTTATCCCTACCTACATGTAAATACTATCTCAATTACCTTGACTCCCCCTGTACATTGACCCAGTACACCTTATATATAGCCTCATTATCTTATCTTGTCCCTTACTGATGCCACCTGTTAAATCCACTTCAATCAGTTTAGATGAAGGGGAGGAGACTGGGGTTAAAGAAGGATTTTTAAGCCTGAAGACAATCGAGACATGTATTGTGTTTGTGTGCCATTCAGAGGGTGAACGGGCAAGGCAAAATAACTAAGTGCCTTTTTAACTGGGTATAGTAGTAGGTTTGAGTGTGTCAAGAACTGCAACGCTGCTGGGTTTTTCAGGCTCAACAGTTTCCCGTGTTTATCAAGAATTGTCCACCACCCAAAGGACATCCAGCCAACTTGACACAACTGTGGGAACCATTAGAGTCAACATGGGCCAGCATCCCTGTGGAACGCCTTTCAACACCTCGTAGAGTCCATGTCCCGACCTATTGGAGGCTGTTCTGAGGGCAATAAGGGGGTGCAACATTTTTTGGAAGGTGTTCCTTATGTTTTGTACACTCAGTGTAGGCAGCTATTCACATGTCTGCATATAGGTGGCTATTCTCCATGGTAACGGGTAGTGTAGTTTATATAGATTCTATTCTCCATGGTAACGGGTAGTGTAGTTTATATAGATTCTATTCTCCATGGTAACGGATAGTGTAGTTTATATAGATTTTATTCTCCATGGTAACGGGTAGTGTAGTTTATATAGATTCTATTCTCCATGGTAATGGGTAGTGTAGTTTATATAGATTCTATTCTCCATGGTAACGGGTAGTGTAGTTTATATAGATTCTATTCTCCATGGTAATGGGTAGTGTAGTTTATATAGATTATATGTAAAGTGGCAATATTAGAAACGTGTTCTTAATGTTTTGTACACTCAGTGTATATAGTGCATTACAATGACACCCCATTCCCTACTGCGTTACAATGACACCCCATTCCCTACTGCGTTACAATGACACCCCATTCCCTACTGCGTTACAATGACACCCAATTCCCTACTGTGTTACAATAACACCCCATCCCCTACTGCATTACAATGACACCCCATTCCCTACTGCGTTACAATGACACCCCATTCCCTACTGCATTACAATGACACCCCATTCCCTACTGCATTACAATGACACCCCATTCCCTACTGCGTTACAATGACACCCCATTCCCTACTGCGTTACAATGACACCCAATTCCCTACTGCGTTACAATGACACCCCATTCCCTACTGCGTTACAATGACACCCAATTCCCTACTGTGTTACAATGACACCCCATTCCCTACTGCGTTACAATGACACCCCATTCCCTACTGCGTTACAATGACACCCAAATCCCTACTGCGTTACAATGACACCCCATCCCCTACTGCGTTACAATGACACCCAATTCCCTACTGTGTTACAATGACACCCCATCCCCTACTGCATTACAATGACACCCCATTCCCTACTGCGTTACAATGACACCCCATTCCCTACTGCGTTACAATGACACCCAATTCCCTACTGTGTTACAATGACACCCCATTCCCTACTGCGTTACAATGACACCCCATTCCCTACTGCATTACAATGACACCCCATTCCCTACTGCGTTACAATGACACCCCATTCCCTACTGCGTTACAATGACACCCCATTCCCTACTGCGTTACAATGACACCCCATTCCCTACTGCGTTACAATGACACCCCATTCCCTACTGCGTTACAATGACACCCAATTCCCTACTGTGTTACAATGACACCCCATTCCCTACTGCGTTACAATGACACCCCATCCCCTACTGTGTTACAATGACACCCCATTCCCTACTGTGTTACAATGACACCCCATTCCCTACTGCGTTACAATGACACCCCATTCCCTACTGCTTTACAATGACACCCCATTCCCTACTGCGTTACAATGACACCCCATTCCCTACTGTGTTACAATGACACCCCATCCCCTACTGTGTTACAAATTAAACCCCATTCCCTACTGTGTTACAATGACACCCCATTCCCTACTGTGTTACAATGACACCCCATTCCCTACTGCGTTACAATGACACCCCATTCCCCACAGGGTTACAATGACAACCCATTCCCACCATGACACCATAACGACACCATGACACCATAACGACACCATGACACCATGACGACACCATGACACCATGACACCATAACGACAGCATGACATCATGACACCATGACACCATGCCACCATGACACCATGATACCATGACATCATAATGACATCATGACACCATGACACCATGACGACACCATGACACCATAACGACACCATGACATCATGACACCATGACACCATAACATCATGACACCATAACGACACCATGACATCATGACACCATGACACCATAACGACACCATGACATCATGACACCATGACACCATGACATCTTGACACCATGAAACCATGGCATCTTGACACCATAACATCATGACATCATGAAACGACACCATAACAACATCCATGACATCATGACACCATGACACCATGACATCACGACACCATGACATGATGACACCATAACGACACCATAACGACACCATGACATTATGACACCTTGACACCATAACGACACCATGACATCACGACATCATGACACCATGATATCACGACACCATGACATCATGACACCTTGACACCATAACGACACCATGACATCACGACATCATGACATCATGACACCTTGACACCATAACGACACCATGACATCACGACATCATGACACCATGACATCACGACACCATGACATCATGACACCTTAACACCATAACGACACCATGACATCACGACACCATGACATCACGACACCATGACATCATGACACCTTGACACCATAACGACACCATAACATCACAACATCATGACACCATGACACCATAACGACACCACGACATCATGACACCATGACATCATGACACCCTAACCAGGAGCACCGTGAGGTTTACATCTGATTATATTGTTCTTTTGCAGGATCATGTACACACACACACACACGCACGCAACACACACACACACACATACACACACACACACACACACAAACACACACACACACACACACACACACACACACACACACACACACACACACACACACACACACACACGCGCGCCAGAGGATGTGAATGAGAGGAGCTGGGGAAGAGTAAGGAGAGGAGAGTGACTAACTAATATCAGCAGATTTAAAATATGTTAATTAGGGATAGGCCCCTTTTTTCTCCATTTCCTCCTGAATGACGTGCCCAAAGTAAACTGCCTGTTGCTCAGGCCCTGAAGCCAGGATATGCATATAGTTGGTACCATTGGAAAGAAAACACTTTGAAGTTTTGTAGAAATGTTAAAATAATGTAGGAGAATATAACACTATAGATATGGTAGGAGAAAATCCAAGAAAACACAGTGGTCCTCTGTAGTGGTCCTGTCTACACACAGGGCTGTAGTGGTCCTGTCTACACACAGGGCTGTAGTGGTCCTGTCTACACACAGGGCTGTAGTGGTCCTGTCTACACACAGGGCTGTAGTGGTCCTGTCTACACACAGGGCTGTAGTGGTCCTGTCTACACACAGGACTGTAGTGGTCCTCTGTAGCTCAGTAATAGAGTACTGTGGGTTTGATTACCGAGACCACCTGTATGGTCTCGGTACAACCCATACAACCCAAACAACCCATACAGCCCATACAACCCATACAGCCCATACAACCCATACCCATACGACCCATACAGCTGCTGAGGTGATTATTTAGCCGGTCTGTTCTACAGTAAATGGATCGTATTGATCTCCACACCTTGAGAGAGAGAGAGAGAGACACACACACACTCTGGATCTCCTCAGAGATGAGATGGAAGTAATTAAATGTATACTGAGAGGGCCCGTCCAAGATCCAGCCCAAGGGGCCGCAATACACAAACATCCTCCATCTCTTTATATGAGCAATAACACAACGTCCGGCCTGGACTCCTCCTATGACACATACGCTGTCCTTTGTTTGGCCAAGCAGCATGTTATGTGGCCCATTAGGATTCAGAAGATACCAACATAGCTTGCTATTACTCTCTCTAACCCCCCCACCCCCCACCGCACCCCACTCCCTCTCTCCCAGTTAATACAACACTCAAAACCCTACAAGACACAGTAATCAGGGGTCTCTTCACAGTCGCCAAGTCCAGAACAGAGGCTGGGAGACACAGTGATCAGGGGTCTCTTCACAGTCCCCAAGTCCAGAACAGAGGCTGGGAGACACAGTGATCAGGGGTCTCTTCACAGTCCCCAAGTCCAGAACAGAGGCTGGGAGACACAGTGATCAGGGGTCTCTTCACAGTCCCCAAGTCCAGAACAGAGGCTGGGAGACACAGTAATCAGGGGTCTCTTCACAGTCCCCAAGTCCAGAACAGAGGCTGGGAGACACAGTGATCAGGGGTCTCTTCGCAGTCCCCAAGTCCAGAACAGAGGCTGGGAGACACAGTAATCAAGGGTCTCTTCGCAGTCCCCAAGTCCAGAACAGAGGCTGGGAGACAGTAATCAGGGGTCTCTTCACAGTCCCCAAGTCCAGAACAGAGGGGGTGAATGCAAATAGTCTGGGTAGCCATTTGATAAGCTGTTCAGGAGTATTATGGTTTGGGGGTAGAAGCTATTTAGGAGCCTCTTAGACCTAGACTTGCTGCTCCGTTATTACGGATTTTGTACGCGCTACCCTCTGTAGTGACTTGCGGTCGGAGGCCGAGTGATGGAACCCGTCAGGATGCTCTCGATGGTGCAGCTGTAAAACCTTTTGAGGATCTGAGGACCCATGCCAAATCTTTTCAGTCTCCTGAGGTGAATAGGTTTTGTCGTGCCCTCTTTGCAACTGTCTTGGTGTGCTTGGACCATGTTAGTTTGTTGATGATGTGGACGCCAAGGAACTTGTAGCTCTCAAACTGCTCCACTACAGCCCCGTCAATGAGAATGGGGACGTGCTCGGTCCTCCTTTTCCTGTAGTCCACAATCATCTCCTTTGTCTTGATCACATTAAGGGAGAGGTTGTGGTCCTTGTACCACATGGTCAGGTCTCCGACCTTCTCCCTATAGGCTGTCTCATCGTTGTGATCAGGCCTACAACTGTGGTGTTATCAACAACTAAATGATGGTGTTGGAGTCGTGCCTGGCTGTGCAGTCATGAGTGAATAGGGAGTACAGGAGGGGACTGAGCACGCACCCCTGAGGGATCCCCGTGTTGAGGATCAGTGTGGCGGATGTGTTGTTACCTACCCTTACCACCTGGGGGCGGCCCATCAGGAAGTCCAGGATCCAGTTGCAGAGGGAGGTGTTTAGTCCCAGGATCCTTAGCTTAGTGATGAGTTTTGAGGGCACTGTGGTGTTGAACGCTGAGCTGTAGTCAATGAATAGTATTCTCACATAGGTGTTCCTTTTGTCCATGTGTGAAAGGGCAGTGTGGAGTGCAATAGAGATTGCATCATCTGTAGATCTCTTGGTGCGGTATGCAAATTGGAGTGGGTCTAGGTTTCTGGGATAATGGTGTTGTTGTGAGCCATGATCAGACTTTCAAAGCATTTCATGGCTACAGGCGTGAGTGCTATGGGTCGGTAGTCATTTAGGCAGGTTATCTTAGTGTTCTTGGGCACAGGAACTATGGTGGTCTGCTTGAAACATGTTGGTATTACAGACTCAGACAGGGAAAGGTTGAAAATGTCAGTGAAGACACTTGCCAGTTAGTCAGCACATGCTCGCAGTACACATCCTGGTAATCCGTCTTGCCCTGCGGCCTTGTGAATGTTGACCTCAGTCTGTTTAAAGGTCTTACTCACATCGGCTGCAGAGAGCGTGATCACGCAGTCTTCTGGAACAGCTGATGCTCTCATGCATGTTTCAGTGTTACTTGCCTCGAAGCGAACATTTAAGTTATTTAGCGCGTCCGGTAGGCGTGTGTCACTGGGCAGCTCTAGACTGTGCTTCCCTTTGTAATCTGTAATAGTTTGCTAGGCCCTGCCACATCCGACGAGCATCCGAGCCGGTGTAGTCCGATTCGATCTTAGTCCTGTATTGACGCTTTGCCTGTTTGATAGTTAGTCGGAGGGCATAGAGGGATTTCTTATAAGCTTCCAGGTTAGAGTCCCG
>NC_143037.1:5890000-5900000 GCF_057628025.1 Oncorhynchus mykiss | reverse complement strand
CAGCCCTGCCCTCCCCAGCCCTCCCCTCTCCACCCCAGCCCTGCCCTCCCCAGCCCTCCCCTCTCCACCCCAGGACCTGCCCTCCCCAGCCCTGCCCTCCCCACCCCTGCCCTCTCCACCCCTGCCCTCCCCTCCCCACCTCTGCCCTCCCCTCCCCACCCCTCCCCAGCCCTCCCCAGCCCTGCCCTCCCCAGCCCTGCCCTCCCCACCCCAGCCCTGCCCAGCCCTGCAATCCCCAGCCCTCCCCTCTCCACCCCAGCCCTGCCCTCCCCAGCCCTGCCCTCCCCAGCCCTCCCCTCTCCACCCCAGCCCTCCCCTCCCCACCCCTGCCCTGCCCTCCCCAGCCCTGCCCTCCCCACCCCACCCCTGCCCTCCCCACCCCTGCCCTCCCCTCTCCACCCCAGCCCTGCCCTCCCCAGCCCTCCCCTCCCCTCTCCACCCCAGCCCTGCCCTCCACACCCCTGCCCTCCGCAGCCCTGCCCTCCCCAGCCCTGCCCTCCCCACCCCTGCCCTCTCCACCCCTGCCCTCCCCAGCACTGCCCTCCCCAGCCCTGCCCTCCCCAGCCCTCCCCACCCCAGCCCTGCCCTCCCCAGCCCTGCCCTCCCCAGCCCTCCCCTCTCCACCCCAGCCCTGCCCTCCCCAGCCCTGCCCTCCCCTCTCCATCCCAGCCCTGCCCTCCCCAGCCCTGCCTCCCCTCTCCACCCCAGCCCTGCCCTCCCCACCCCTGCCCTCCCCTCTCCACCCCAGCCCTGCCCTCCCCAGCCCTCCCCTCTCCACCCCAGCCCTGCCCTCCCCAGCCCTGCCCTCCCCAGCCCTCCCCTCCCCACCCCACCCCTGCCCTCCCCTCCCCTGCCCTCCCCTACCCTCCCCAGCCCAGCCCTCCCCACCCCAGCCCTGCCCTCCCCAGCCCTGCCCTCCCCAGCCCTCCCCTCTCCACCCCAGCCCTCCCCTCCCCACCCCTGCCCTCCCCAGCCCTGCCCTCCCCACCCCAGCCCTGCCCTCCCCAGCCCTGCCCTCCCCACCCCTGCCCTCCCCAGCCCTGCCCTCCCCTCCCCACCCCTGCCCTCCCCAGCCCTGCCCTCCCCACCCCACCCCTGCCCTCCCCAGCCCTCCCCACCCCTGCCCTCCCCAGCCCTGCCCTCCCCACCCCACCCCTGCCCTCCCCACCCCTGCCCTCCCCAGCCCTGCCCTCCCCAGCCCTCCCCTCTCCACCCCAGCCCTCCCCTCCCCACCCCTGCCCTCCCCAGCCCTGCCCTCCCCTCCCCACCCCTGCCCTCCCCAGCCCTGCCCTCCCCACCCCACCCCTGCCCTCCCCAGCCCTGCCCAGCTCTACCTTACTATTATCAAACCTGTTGTATCAAAATCCCAGAGTTCGCTCTGCCCCTCAATCCCAACACGCTAAAGCAGGACCATTGTGTTACTGCTCTGTGAGCTAAGTAAGAATGGATACCAACTAACACGGGAGAGGTGAAGGTCGAGAGCCGCGTGTCACCTGAAACACCACCCAAACATTCTGCACTACTTCTTGCCTGCTTAACCCGGGAAGCCAGCTGCACCAACGTGTCGGAAGGAACACCGTACACCCGGCGACCGTGTCAGCGTGCATGCGCCCGGACTGCCACAGGAGTCGCTAGTGAGCGATGCGACAAGGACATTCCAGCTGGCCAAACCCTCCCCAAACGACGCAAACTGTGTTGATCTGACTCTGGATAAGTTGATCTGACTCTGGGTAAGTTGATCTGACTCTGGGTAAGTTGATCTGACTCTTGGTAAGTTGATCTGACTCTGGGTAAGTTGATCTGACTCTGGGTAAGTTGATCTGACTCTTGGTAAGTTGATCTGACTCTGGGTAAGTTGATCTGACTCTGGGTAAGTTGATCTGACTCTGGGTAAGTTGATCTGACTCTGAGTAAGTTGATCTGACTCTGGGTAAGTTGATCTGACTCTGGGTAAGTTGATCTGACTCTGGGTAAGTTGATCTGACTCTGGGTAAGTTGAAAAAAGGGTTGCAAAAAATGTTGAATATCTCTTTAACTCGTTTTATCCCCAGAACTTAACCAATCAAATGACACGCGTTTACATCAAAACTAATATTGAAAAGATCACAGAGAAAATTTGACTTTTGAGAGAAAAAGAGAGTTTGAGGTTTTCTGCTCGCTCCACCTCACGTTCCTCAGCGCTGCCTGGCTGGCCCTGTGTGGTCTGGAGGTCCTGGGGGTTATGGGTTAGAGGTCAGGGTGTGGTGGAGCTAAGGGTCACGGGTTGTCTTTGTGCCTAGTAGTCTATTGTCCCTGGAACTACAGCTGCATCGATATAATGAAGTTAGTAACCTAATGTGTTTCACATCTCTATTCAGTATATTCAACAATATCTCCCCCTCCCCCCCCCCCCGTTCCTCACACACTTTCCACTTTCCAAAAGCACAAAGAAAACCAAAATAGATAAATAACGTAATTGCAGAAAGAAATCTCTGCAAATCAAATCAAATCAAATGTATTTATAAAGCCCTTCGTACATCAGCTGATATATCAAAGTGCTGTACAGAAACCCAGCCTGAAACCACAAACAGCAATCAATGCAGGTGTAGAAGCAGTCAATGGAGCACCTCCCGGTCAAGCAAACTACCATCAGCACTTCCTGAGGAGTCAGGAAGAGACCGTGACGTCACAAGAGCAACCATTCCGCTGTGATTCCCTTCCTGGTGTTAAAGTGCCTCGAGAAACAAGAGCCCGCCAATTAGCTTCCCACATTGCAATTTTGTGCCTTTGACCAATTGGAGGCTGAGTCATATCGTCAATAGTCAATCTCATCTCAGCATAACAAAAAAAAATGTATCTGTTCAGAAATAGTACTCATTAACACAGGCCAGGCTGGACTGAAAAACCAACCAGTAGAATTATACGTATATATACCTCTGTACTTATGATGATTGAATGGAGAGGCTGTAGCATTGTATCGGTGCGTTGCTGTGTTAGTGCCAATTTAAATAGGCCTACTAAAGCAGTAGAGCTAGACTGGGGCTCCTACTGGATCATACAGGAAGTGAACGGCAGCGATGGTTTCCTACTGGATCGTACAGGAAGTGAACGGCAGCGATGGTTTCCTACTGGATCGTACAGGAAGTGAACGGCAGCGATGGTTTCCTACTGGATCGTACAGGAAGTGAACGGCAGCGATGGTTTCCTACTGGATCATACAGGAAGTGAACGGCAGCGATGGTTTCCTACTGGATCGTACAGGAAGTGAACGGCAGCGATGGTTTCCTACTGGATCATACAGGAAGTGAACGGCAGCGATGGTTTCCTACTGGATCGTACAGGAAGTGAACGGCAGCGATGGTTTCCTACTGGATCATACAGGAAGTGAACGGCAGCGATGGTTTCCTACTGGATCGTACAGGAAGTGAACGGCAGCGATGGTTTCCTACTGGATCATACAGGAAGTGAACGGCAGCGATGGTTTCCTACTGGATCGTACAGGAAGTGAACGGCAGCGATGGTTTCCTACTGGATCGTACAGGAAGTGAACGGCAGCGATGGTTTCCTACTGGATCATACAGGAAGTGAACGGCAGCGATGGTTTCCTACTGGATCGTACAGGAAGTGAACGGCAGCGATGGGGTAAAAAACGAATACAGTTACATTTCGAGCCATAATTATTGGACAATATTATATCGATATTTGACTCCAAGTATTGATTTGGCGCAGGCACAGCGCAGGTAGCCTAGTGGTTAGAGCATTGGACTTGTCAAATCAAATCAAATGTATTTATAAAGCCTTTCTAACATCAGCTGATATCTCAAAGTGCTGTACAGAAACACAGCCTAAAACCCCAAACAGCAAGCAATGCAGGTGTAAAAGCACAGTGGCTTGGAAAACCTAGGAAGAAAGCTAGAGAGGAACCAGGCTATGAGGGGTGGCCAGTCCTCTTCTGGCTGTGCCGGGTGGAGATTGTAACAGAACGTGGCCAAGATGTTCAAATGTTCATAAATGACCAGCATGGTCCAATAATAATAATCACAGTAAGTTGTCGAGGGTGCAGCAAGTCAGCACCTCAGGAGAAAATGTCAGTTGGCTTTTCATAGCCGATCATTCAGAGTATCTCTACCGCTCCTGCTGTCTCTAGAGAGTTGAAAACAGCAGGTCTGGGACAAGGTAGCACGTCCGGTGAACATGCCACCTGTTTGTAACCCGAAAGGTTGCTGGATCGAATCCCCCGAGCTGACAAGGTAAAAATCTGTCATTCGTCCCCTGAACACGGCAGTTAACCCACTGTTCCCCGGTAGGACATCGTTGTAAATAAGAATTTGTTCTTAACTGACTTGCCAAGTTAAATAAAGGTTAAATAAAGGTTAAATAAAGGTCAAATAAAGGTTAAATAAAGGTTAAATAAAGGTTAAATAAAGGTCGAATAAAGATTAAATAAAGGTTAAATAAAGGTCAAATAAAGGTTAAATAAAGGTCAAATAAAGGTTAAATAAAGGTAAAATAAAGGTTAAATAAAGGTTAAATAAAGGTTAAATAAAGGTTAAATAAAGGTTAAATAAAGGTTAAATAAAGGTTAAATAAAGGTCAAATAAAGGTTAAATAAAGGTTAAATAAAGGTTAAATGAAGGTCAAATAAAGGTTAAATAAAGGTTAAATAAAGGTAAAATAAAGGTTAAATAAAGGTTAAATAAAGGTAAAATAAAGGTTAAATAAAGGTTAAATAAAGGTTAAATAAAGGTTAAATAAAGGTTAAATAAAGGTCAAATAAAGGTCAAATAAAGGTTAAATAAAGGTTAAATGAAGGTCAAATAAAGGTTAAATAAAGGTAAAATAAAGGTAAAATAAAGGTTAAATAAAGGTAAAATAAAGGTAAAATAAAGGTTAAATAAAGGTTAAATAAAGGTTAAATAAAGGTTAAATAAAGGTCAAATAAAGGTTAAATAAAGGTTAAATAAAGGTTAAATGAAGGTCAAATAAAGGTTAAATAAAGGTTAAATAAAGGTTAAATAAAGGTTAAATTAATTAATTAAACAGTCGCCGCTGATTATGAGTCGACGCCCGTGGCCCCGTGGAAATTGAAGTAGCATCGTACAAAAATGCATGCCTGAAGCTGTTATTCAACGCATTTCTATGGGCTACTAGCAGTATGTTTGGAACATCTAGTCGCAGCATCGAATCGCAATACAATACATACAAAAAATGCCGGAGAACTGTGAGAATCGCAATACACATCGTATTATCGGCACCTAAGTATCGAGATAATACTCGTTCCGTGGTAATATCGTATCGTGAGGTCCCTGGGAATTCCCAGCCCTAAAAAAGGGGTTCCCGAAAGAGTACTTTGGCTGTCCCCATAGGAGAACCCTTTTTTTGGATTCCAAGTATAACTATTTTGGGTTCTATGTACGTAGAACCCTCTGTGGAAAGGGTTCTACATGGAACTCTAAAGGGTTATTCAAAAGGTTCTCTAATATAATAATTTATTTAGTCAACAGCCTCTATGGTTTATCTTCATCCTATTAAAAGGGTAATTTAGGATGGTTGCTCTTCTGTCTCTCTTCCTGTGTGTGTGTGTGTGTGTGTGTGTGTGTGTGTGTGTGTGTGTGTGTGTTCGGCAAAGGTAGCGAGAAAGCAGACGACGTCGTCTAGGATGTCTCTGTGTAATTAAAACAAGAGGAACTTCATTCATCCTAATGATGAAAGACGTGAGACACGTAATCAAGCACTCCACTCACACAGAGACAGAGAGAGAGAGAGACAGAGAGAGAGAGAGAGACAGAGAGAGAGAGAGAGAGAGAGAGAGGGAGAGAGGGAGAGAGAGAGGGAGGTGAGAGAGAGAGGGAGAGCGAGAGAGAGAGAGAGAGAGAGAGAGAGAGAGAGAGAGAGAGAGAGAGAGACAGATTATTGTTGTTGTCATTAATATTGTAGTTGTTGTTAATGGTAATCCCTTGTCCACTACTACTATTATTATTGCTGTTGGTCCCACCATTAATTTATGTATAAATATATATTTTTTCGATATGTATACTTTGACAATGTAAGTATTAATGAACTTGCCATGTCAATAAAGTCAATTGAATTGAATGAGTAAGGAGGGGGGGGGGGGGGGGGGGGGGGTTGACATCATTTCACTATTAGAATAGAATCTGGAATTTTATTGGCTATCGAGATATTTGAAACACGTTTTTTTCGGGGGTACTGCTGCACCTGCATGAGGGAAAGAGGCTGGCCCTCTACTGCACCCTGGTCTCTTGCCATATTCAGCTCCTCCTCCTCAACTGCACCCGGGTCACTTGCCATATTCACTCTCCTCCTCCTCTACTGCACCCGGGTCACTTGCCATATTCAGCTCCTCCTCCTCTACTGCACCCTGGTCACTTGCCATATTCAGCTTCTCCTCCTCTACTGCACCCGGGTCACTTGCCATATTCAGCTCCTCCTCCTCTACTGCACCCTGGTCACTTGCCATATTCAGCTTCTCCTCCTCTACTGCACCCTGGTCTCTTGCCATATTCAGCTCCTCCTCCTCTACTGCACCCGGGTCACTTGCCATATTCAGCTCCTCCTCCTTGCTGTCGCTACTGAAGGCAGTGCGTGAAGCGAGCAGATGCCAAGGGCAACTCGTCCACAGCCAAAGACTAGCTAACTTGCAGTAGCCACAATGCTATTTCTAATCCATCATAACAGTGTCTGTCTTGGGCTGGAAGTAGCCTTGTGAAGCTAGCCAGCTGTAGCTAGCTAGGCTACTTGAGGATACGTGCTTTCTCCATTCGCCCCATTCAGATAAAACAACAGCGGACCTGTCAGTTGCTCGTTGTAGCCTAACCCCCTTCTCATTTCGCTAACTTTTAATTACCTAATTGTATTCCATCTTGCGTTGCCATTAGTGAACTCTTTACTCCACTCGCTACACCTTGAGCCTCTTTTCCGCCTTGACTGGCCAACATAAACAACAAGCTACACCTGAAGGCTGTAGAAATATTTTTTTTTATATTAAATTAATAACGTGTCATATTTACGTTGATATTTTAATTGAATTTAATTTATGAAAACTACGAAACTGAAATGTCATATTTACATAAGTATTCAGACCCTTTACTCAGTACTGTGTTGAAGCAACTTTGGCAGCGATTACAGCCTCGAGTCTTCTTGGGTATGATGCTACAAGCTTGGCACACCTGTATTTGGGGAGATTCTCCCATTCTTCTCTGCAGATCCTCTCAAGCTCTGTCAGGTTGGATGGGGAGCGTCGCTGCACAGATGTTTTCAGGTCTCTCCAGAGATGTTTGATCGGGTTCAAGTCTTGGCTCCAGCTGAGCCACTCAAGGACATTCAGAGACTCCTGAGTTGTCTTGGCTGTGTGCTTACTGTCGTTGTCCTGTTGGAAGGTGAACCTTCACCCCAGTCTGAGGTACTGAGTGCTCTGGAGCACTCTTTCATCAATGATCTCGATGTACTTTGCTCCCTTCGTCTTTCCCTGGATCCTGACTAATCTCCCAGTCCCTGCCGCTGAAAAACATCCCCACAGCATGATGCTGCCACCACCATGGTTCAAAGAAGGGATGGTGCTAGGTGTCCTCCAGACATGACACATTTGATGCCAAATAGTTCAGTCTTTGTTTCATCAGACCAGAAAATCTTATTTATCATGGTCTGAGAGTCTTTAGGTGCCTTTTGGTAAACTCCAAGCAGGCTTTCAATGTTCTTTTTTACTGAGGAGTGGCTTCCTTCTGGCCACTCTACCATAAAGGCCTGATTTGGCTTTCTGGAAGGTTCTCCCATCTCCACAGAGTAACTCTAGAACTATGTCAGAGTGACCATCGGGGTCTTGGTCACCTGCATGACCAAAGCTCTTCTCTCCCGATTGGTCAGTTTGACCAGGCGGTCAGCTCTAGGAAGAGTCTTGGTGGTTCCAAGCTTCTTCCATTTCAGAATGATGGAGGCCACTGTGTTCTTGGGGACCTTCAGTGCTGCAGACATTTTTTGGTACCCTTCCCCAGATCTGTACCTCAAAACAATCCTTTCTCTGAGCTCTACGGACAATTCCTTCGACCTCATGGCTTGGTTCTCTCTGACATGCAGGCTGTATCACATCAGGCCGTGATCGGGAGTCCCATAGGGCGGCGCACAATTGGCCCAGCGTTGTCCGGGTTTGGCCAGGGTAGGCCGTCATTGTGAATAAGAATTTGATCTTAATTGACTTGCCTAGTTCAATAAAGGTTAAATAAAATAAAATAAAAAACATGCACTATCAAATGTGGGATCTTATATAGACAGGTGTGTGCCTTCCAATCAATTGAATTTACCACAGGTGGACTCCAATCAAGTGGTAGAAACATCAAGGATGATACATGGAAACAGGATGTATCTCTGAGCTCAATTTAGAGTCTCATAGCAAAGGGTCTGAATACTTCAGTAAATAATAATAATACATAGGTGTGTTTTTGCTTTGTCATTTTGGGGCTTTGTGCTGTCATTATGGGGTATTGTGATGTCATTATGGGGTATTGTGATGTCATTATGGGGTATTGTGCTGTCATTATGGGGTATTGTGATGTCATTATGGGGTATTGTGATGTCATTATGGGGTATTGTGATGTCATTTTGGGGTATTGTGCTGTCATTATGGGGTATTGTGATGTCATTATGGGGTATTGGGATGTCATTATGGGGTATTGTGATGTCATTATGGGGTATTGTGATGTCATTATGGGGTATTGTGCTGTCATTATGGGGTATTGTGATGTCATTATGGGGTATTGTGATGTCATTTTGGGGTATTGTGCTGTCATTATGGGGTATTGTGATGTCATTATGGGGTATTGGGATGTCATTTTGGGGTATTGTGCTGTCATTATGGGGTATTGTGATGTCATTATGGGGTATTGGGATGTCATTATGGGGTATTGTGATGTCATTATGGGGTATTGTGATGTCATTATGGGGTATTGTGCTGTCATTATGGGGTATTGTGATGTCATTTTGGGGCTTTGTGCTGTCATTATGGGGTATTGTGCTGTCATTATGGGGTATTGTGCTGTCATTATGGGGTATTGTGATGTCATTATGGGGTATTGTGATGTCATTATGGGGTATTGTGATGTCATTATGGGGTATTGTGATGTCATTATGGGGTATTGTGATGTCATTATGGGGTATTGTGCTGTCATTATGGGGTATTGTGATGTCATTTTGGGGCTTTGTGCTGTCATTATGGGGTATTGTGCTGTCATTATGGGGTATTGTGATGTCATTATGGGGTATTGTGATGTCATTATGGGGTATTGTGATGTCATTATGGGGTATTGTGATGTCATTATGGGGTATTGTGATGTCATTATGGGGTATTGTGATGTCATTATGGGGTATTGTGATGTCATTATGGGGTATTGTGATGTCATTATGGGGTATTGTGATGTCATTATGGGGTATTGTGCTGTCATTATGGGGTATTGTGATGTCATTATGGGGTATTGTGCTGTCATTATGGGGTATTGTGATGTCATTATGGGGTATTGTGCTGTCATTATGGGGTATTGTGATGTCATTATGGGGTATTGTGATGTCATTATGGGGTATTGTGATGTCATTATGGGGTATTGTGATGTCATTATGGGGTATTGTGATGTCATTATGGGGTATTGTGATGTCATTATGGGGTATTGTGATGTCATTATGGGGTATTGTGATGTCATTATGGGGTATTGTGCTGTCATTATGGGGTATTGTGATGTCATTATGGGGTATTGTGCTGTCATTATGGGGTATTGTGATGTCATTATGGGGTATTGTGCTGTCATTATGGGGTATTGTGATGTCATTATGGGGTATTGTGATGTCATTATGGGGTATTGTGATGTCATTATGCGGTATTGTGATGTCATTATGGGGTATTGTGATGTCATTATGGGGTATTGTGATATCATTATGAGGTATTGTGATGTCATTATGGGGTATTGTGATGTCATTATGGGGTATTGTGTAGATTGATGATTTGTTATTATTATGTTAT